>NC_091122.1:181311954-181589454 GCF_040183065.1 Periplaneta americana
GGGGTTGGGTCTTTTTCATGTACTTAATGGCGGTGTAGTGTAGATATTGATATGTGTCATTGTCTTCAGTATTGGCTCGAGATAGCGCAAAAAAATTACAGTTCCTAAGGAAAGATCAAAAGGTATTACTTACTGATAAAATAAGAGGCCTGGAAAATTTTGTAGTCTCCAGATCATTTCAGCAAGATCTCTTAGTAGGATAAAATGATTTTACGCTCTACATTTCAAGTTCTACATGCAGCAGCTATACGAAAATGCTATTGTTCGAAAGCTTAGCAAACCTGACATTTTTTTAACTTTTGCCTACAATCCACAATGACCTGAAATAGCTACTGCTATCGTCCTGACATTGATACTTGCGTTTTCGCGTTGAAACTCAAAAACTGAAGTTGGATAGGTTCAAGAAAAAGTATTTGGCCTAAAAAAAATCAATTCAGAGGGAGTATGTTTTATTATTATGGAAGCAAATAACTATCAAAAAGACGAGTATTCTTCATTGAAAATAAATCTGAAAATTTTTTATTTGAACGTCTAACGAACTTAGTTTGCAGCAGTATTTGCTGCACAAGCCACTAGTATTTTTGAAAACTAATATATTAGTCTCAAACAATTAGTCTGAACGAAAACTAACCAGAAAACGATCAATCATAAGCAAAGGCAAAAGTTTTTGTTGAATAATAATAAATGTGAAAGTTATTTATTGTTCTAAAACGATATAAATAATGGTTAAATGGCGATCTTACTCGTGTTAATTATGTAAGCATGTGCGGCTTACAGTTGTTTCGGTGCTACTTCACACCATCATCAGAGCCTTCTGTGTCTCGGCGTCATCTTAACTTCGCTGCCTGTTGTGTGGTTGCGTTCATGTGATGAACAGTTGTGTCAAATAGTCTGTGTGTTGGGTATTTGATTAGGGTGTGTTCTAGTGTGTCTGTATATTTCATATTGTTCTAGTTTTATATTAAAAATTCGCACTAATTTCCGGATAAGGTTAATGGGTAATGACTGGAATGAAAGTTAACAAATACGGCGTAATGATTGAGTTTACAGCCTAAATAAGCTAACTGTGATGTTAACGCCTCTTCCAGTCAGTTCTCTTATTGCAATATCTACATATAACAACATTACTAGCACTTTAATAAAATCTATGTTCTTGATATTGTTCAACAAAGAATGAATTGTTTAAAGAAATGAGAATATTGGCGAACAGTTATGAATAAATAAATAAACGAATGAATTAAATAAAATAAATAAAAATGAATAAATAAACAAGCGAACGAGTGAATGAATGAACAATTAAATAAGTAAATAAATTAGTAAATACATAAATAAGTAAATAAATAAACGAGTGAACGAGTAAATAATTGAGTAAGTAAACAAATAAGTAAGTAAATAAATAAGTAAATAAATAAACAAGTGAACGAGTAAATTAATGACTAATTAAGTAAGTAAACAAATAAGTAAATAAATAAATAAATAAACAAGTGAACGTGTAAATGAATGCATGAATAATTAAGTAAGTAAACAAATTAGTAAATAAATATATAAGTAAATAAACATGTGAACGAGTAAATGAATGAATGAATAATTAAGTATGTAAACAAATAAATACATAAATAAGTAAATAAATAAACAAGTGAACGAGTAATTGAATGAATGAATAATTAAGTAAACAAATAAGTAAATAAATAAATAATTGAACGAGTAAATAAGTGAATAATTAAGTAAGCAAATACGTAAATACATAAATAAATAATAAAGAAGTGGACGAGTACATGATTGAAGGAATGAATGAATAATTAAGTAAGTAAAGAAATAAGTAAATCTATACTAATAATAAATCTGTAGCCGAAATTTTTCTGGTAATTTTCGATTTTCCAAAAATAATTGGTCCTAACATATATAATTAATCACTCTGAAACCGAAAATCGCTTTTTTGAAATTTTTGTTTGTATGTCTGTCTGTCTGTCTGTCTGTCTGTCTGTCTGTCTGTCTCGTCGACCTGGTTGGCAAGTTGGTATAGCGCTGGCCTTCTATGCCCAAGGTTGCGGGTTCGATCCCGGGCCAGGTCGATGGCATTTAAGTGTGCTTAAATGCGACAGGCTCATGTCAGTAGATTTACTGGCATGTAAAAGAACTCCTGCGGGACAAAATTCCGACACATCCGACGACGCTGATATAACCTCTGCAGTTGCGAGCGTCGTTAAATAAAACATAACATCTGTCTGTCTCTCTGTCTATATGTATGTTTGTTACATTTTCACGCGATAATGGCTGAACGGATTTCGATGAAAATTGGAATATAAATTAAGTTCGTTGTAACTTAGATTTTAGGCTGTATGGCATTCAAAATACATTATTTAAAAGGGGGGTTATAAGGAGGCCTGAATTAAATAAATCGAAATATCTCGCTTATTATTGATTTTTGTGACAAATGTTACATAACAAAAGTTTCTTTAAAAATAATTTCCGATAAGTTTTATTTCTTGAAACATTTTGATAGGACTGATATTTAATGAGATAAATTAGTTTTAAAATTAAAATAACTGCCATCTAAGGCCGTGTAATGAATTAAAAAACAAATGACTTCGTCTATAAGGGGCCTTGGACAGCAACAATCGAAAGCTGTGAAAGATAGCCTACAGATAATGTTTCTGTGTTTGTATGAAGTAATATCGGAAGCTAAAATTAACCGATTTGTATAATTAATTATTAATTCACCATTGGAAAGTGTAGTTTCTCTAGATGGACATAATGCTATAATGTTATTACAGTAACTTCTGAGTGAATCGAGGACAGGTAAGATTAAAATATCTTCTTATGCACAGAAAACTTGATAGGCTATTCTGTACATTCGTTTCCTGTATTTCCTAAAATAATTTTTATGACCAAATGAGTGGTCTCTGGATCAAAATGATCGCATTTTAATTATGCAAATACAATTTAAATTAAGTAACATAATAAACGATTTATCCTTATATCAAACACGAATGTTCCCTGGATCAAATGTCCTATTTTAATTATATAATTACTTTATATTTATTTCTAACGGATGCAGCTGAGCGCACGGGTACGGCTAGTACATAAATAAGTAAATAAATAAACAAGTGAACGAGTAAATGAATGAATAATTAAGTAAAGAATTAAGTATATAAGTAAATAAATAAACAAGGGAACGAGTGAATGAATGAATGAATGAATGAATGAATAATTAAGTAAGTAAAGAAATAAGTAAATAAATAAATAAATAAATAAATAATTGAAGAGTAAATATGTGAATAATTAAGTAAGCAAATAAGTAAATACATAAATAAATAAATAAATAAATAATAACGAATTGAACGAGTAAATGAATGAAGGAATGAATGAATAATTAAGTAAACAAATAAGTAAATAAATAAATAAAACCTGAGCAAGTAAATAAGTAGACGAATAAGCGAATCATAAAAATAAGATCATATGTAGTTATAAGCTATTGGTATTAAATATTACATTAATTTGCTAACTTAAAACTTTTATTATTTATATATAGTCACTTGGATTGACTCACCTTAGTTGTGTCGCAGACCTCTTTGAGAACCCTGCTCACCAAATTCGGCCCGTTGTGAGTCCACCTGTCCCCTCTGAAATTGGTCAGTATCTCATTGACGCATTTTTCTGTAATTGCCTGTCCTATCCCTTCGATACCAAAACGCAGAACGCAACTGGCGAGGAAGTCATTACTTTCCTTTACCACAAAGTCAGTCTGCAGATCCTGGAGAGACCTATCGGAAAAATGGCCCTGATGAAATGACGTTCGAATTGCTATTTATTTTAATATTATTTTCTAAAGACAAATATCATGTCATTATAATACCAGGTGAATAAGAAAGTATGAAACACGTTTCCTATTTTTAATTTTTCGAAGGAAGCATAGGTTTATATCCACAAAAGTTATAGGCCTAGGGTTTATGAATGGAATATTTTGAACATGTTTTCAAATAATTTGTTTTACATTTATAAAGAGTGTGCCAAGGAGTCTGTTTTTTTTTAAAGTGGCAACATGTAGGCCTATAATTTTTCCATTTGTAGATTCTCATAAAATTAGGAAGCATCTCACTCAATCAGAAAGAGATACAGCAAATATAAATGTAATAGAAAAAGAGCAGTGGAAGCGACATTATAGATCATTGTGGTGCAACGAAAAATCAGGACTGGAAATAGAAGAAAATACACCCAGCTATGATACTTCGGTCGATCCAATTACATTAGAAGAACTAAAATCAGCACTAGCCAATATGAAAAATAGAAAGGCTTGTGGACCCGATGGCATAAATACTGAATTATTGAAATATGGAGGTTTGATCCTACATTTGAGACTACTACATTTACTAAATGAATGCTGGAGAAGTTACACAATTCCCAAGACTTGGAAAGTAGCAGAAGTAATTTCACTTTTTAAAAAATGAGAAAGAAATAATTGTAAAAACTACAGAGGAATAAGCCTTTTAAATACTACTTATAAAATATATACTAAAATAATTAATAATCGCCTAAAAATGATATCTGAAGTGAATCTAGAAGAAGAGCAGATGGGTTTTAGAAAAGGGCGCTCATGCAGTGACAATATTTTTAGTATAAAAAGAATTTTAGAGAAACGACGAGAAGTCAATCTAGAAACGCACATAGCTTTCGTTGACTTCGATAAAGCTTTTGATTGTGTAGAACGACCCAAATTATGGAAAATAATGTATAATAAAGGTTAGCCTCCACATTTGATAGAAATAATAAAATGCCTCTACACAGGAACATCGAAAACAGAAGAAATAAGAATAAATCAAGGACTGAGACAAGGTTGTAGCCTATCACCTAGTCTCTTCAACATATATCTAGATGACTTAATTAAAGGATGGAAAATGGAGGTGAATCCAGGTATAAGGATTAGTAAAGATACATTTTTAAATATTCTAATGTTTGCCGATGATGTAACATTAATACAAGACAGTGAAGAAAAATTGCAATATGCCATTCATAAACTACACCTACTAGGAAAAGAAGACCATAATTTGAGCATATCACCTCATAAAACTAAAGTAATGGCCCACAGTGGTAAATTTCCAATTCGTACAAAAATAATAGTTGATAATAAGCCCATAGAACAAGTATCTCATTTTGATTATTTAGGTTGTAATATAACTTACGATGTAGATAGAGATATTGACAACAAAATTAGCAAATTCCAGTGGATATGCGGAACAATAAATACTTACTTACTTACAAATGGCTTTTAAGGAACCCGAAGGTTCATTGCCGCCCTCACATAAGCCCGCCAGCGGTCCCTATCCTGTGCAAGATTAATCCAGTCTCTATCATCATACCCCACCTCCCTCAAATCCATTTTAATATTATCCTCCCATCTACGCCTCGGCCTCCCTAAAGGTCTTTTTCCCTCCGGTCTCCCGGAACAATAAATAGAACACTGAAAAATAAAACTAGAAAAGAAACAAAACTAAAGTTCTATAAAACTATGGCAATACCGGTGTTGACATATGGAAGCGAATCATGGATAATTAAAGAACGAGAAAAAAGTAAATTACAGGCTGCAGAGATGAGGCTTCTTCGCAGAGTAAAGGGATGTACAAGAAGGGATCTGATAAGAAATGAGGATATCCGTAAAGAATTAAATATATACAAGATAAACGATAAAGTTGAAGATTATAAAAAAAAGTGGAAAGAACATCTGTCTCGAATGGATAATGAAAGAATTCCAGCACTGATACAACAATACCAACCTAAAGGCAAAAGAGATGTCGGACGTTCTAGGAAGAGTGGAACTGAATAAAATGTGAAGACGGAACAGGCACTAAGCCTGAACCATGAAGTGAAGATGATGATGAAGATAGATTCTCAAAGTCCCAGAACGTACAAAATCATGCAATTTATCACTTATACCAGCCCTGGGCATAAAGGGGAAGTAAAAGGGAGCAACGAACCCCCGCCCATGTCCTTAACAAAGGCACCGTAAGACACTGTGCATCAATGTTGGATTTTAGACGACCAAGGAGAGGCGAACGTTCGTGGTCAGTGTCTTCGGAAAGATGAAACGGACTTCTACAGCAAGGGAATTTTCAAACTTACAGAACGGCGGGGAAAATGTGTGCAAAGAAATGGAGACTATGTTCAAAAGTGACAGGAAAGTCTGTAGATTAAGATGATGTACCTGGTTTGTCTAAAAAGTAAAAATTAAGATTTATAACCCTTCCAGAGATTAAGATACAGACTTCATCGATTGAAAACAATACTTTCCAGCTCTTGTCTTTCCCTTTCCAACAAAAGGCTAATCTATGTAATGCTTCTCAAACCTATTTGGCTCTATGGATGTTCGTTATGGGGATCGGCTTCTATAAGTCAAATCAAGCGTATTCAAACATTCCAAAATCGGGCACTAAGAATAATCACTGTAGCACCATGGTACATAAGAAATGAAACACTTTATTCAGATCTAGACCTAGCCAAAATAGAGACTGTAATTCATTTTTCCTACACATGGTTATATGCAACATTGTCAACACATTCTAATAGCTTAATCAACCAGATTACTCGGAACTTGCCCCCTGCACGGACTGATCGTCGCCTCAAGAGGAAAAGACACACTGATTTGTTGATGCTTTGAGGAACGTTAATGGACGTCACCATCTCCACACATCTCATATTGTTGAAATGTTAATTATTAAGCACAATTGATAGTACCAATGTACAAAAATTGTCAATTAAAAAAAAAAAGATTTATAACAATGGGTTGCTCGTGGCTTCCAGGATGACCCTTGTACATTTGTTTAATTTGTTTTTGTGCGAGATCGTGCGTATTTGCTTGTTTTCCGCATAGAACCAATACGCGGTAAGTGTGAAATACCACATTCAGTATTCCCAACGTAACACACATAACAATTTCCCTCTTCTTACCGCTTAAGCGCGACATTCATTTTACTGCTTTAGGCTTTTAACATATTATTTTTAGAGACGTTTAACATAGTAATAATTATAAATTGGAAACTTACCACTGCAATTTCACCTAAATTGCAAGGTTAATTATTGTTTTTAAATATTTGCAAAAATTAAGTAAAGTCTACTACTCCACGAAACTTATTGCATTCGTGATACAAGTAACATTAAGGAAGCCGTGAAAAAATCAACAAGATTCCAGATGCTGATGTTATTACTGCAATATGTTATATAAATAATATTGTTAAAATATTAAAATGAAAATTAAATCATTACATAACCTTACCGTTTGTTTTAAGTTCGCATTTATAGACTGGGGGGAAAAAAAGACAGACGTATATCACGGCCTGCTGGAGTATAGCAAACACAGAAAACATTTTATAGCAACAATGTTGAAGAAAGATATTTTGGTTTTCCGAAGTTGGCGTCATTAAACAGAAACCATCATGGAGATTTCATTGCAACTAATTAGAAATTCGTCTTTCAGGTATGTAATAAACGATCTTCGCACAAAATAATGTACGATACACGAGCGGTATGTTTGTTTTCATGTTCTCGGAAGTTAAAAAAAGCTCAACTACGTTTCGCTTTTTCAATCTTTTCCTCGAACATGAAAACGTCAACATACCGCTCTTTTACGTATATTATTATTACATCGGTTCTAAGAAAAAATCAGTCTCTAAGAGGAGTCGTTTCTTCATAGAGGTTCGACTGTAGTAGTTCTGGACATGCGAGAACGTACAGGGAGATCATTTTATTTTTACTAACATTTCTGGTATTAACCTGCCTATACCTTTGAATCAACGGTTGCTAACCCCTTCCATGACTGGAGTTCGATGGCGTAATATACAAACAAATCACTTTACTAGGTATAGGAGGGAAGAAAAGTAATTCATCCATTTGTGTAAACTAGGAAATATCACGCTTTTGAGTTTGATAATTTTCATTAGGTTTTTGTTTAATCAGAATACAGCACAGTATTAACAATGAGTGTTTTTACTCACGAACTGAGCTGTCCATACGGACGTATTCATTATGGAGTGTATATTAGAGTGTCTATAGCACATTAGCGTACACTATAGAGAATGAAGTTAAATTGAAAAATAATCATAATATGGATATTTAAACACATTTTTCAAAATGGTGGCGGTTCATTTCGATTTAAATATGTAATTCCAATTACCAGTTTCGTCCTTCGTACTAGTAGGCCTAACTCATGTTGAAATAATTCTGTACCTACTCTATAAAAGAGTACCTTACGTACTGTAAATTCAATCTTCACTTGTGCCCGATCCGAAAAGATAAAATTACTCAGACATTCTATCTACTGTCCGTCCAAGTGATTATGTCGCAGGATCGTAGAAAGGAGGGAAATCACGTGACAGTTAATTACTTAACGATGCCCTTTTATTTAAGTTATTTTAAACAGTTGTATGGGTATAATATTACGTATATGTCCAATTCCTGACAGAAATTAATGTTCTCAGAAAAGAGCTAAGACAGCCCAGCCACTAGCCTTTACAGAGAGGCGAATAGAAGCAGGTGGAGAAAACCGGAATGCGACGTAGGCAAATGGACGACAGTACCTTTGAGAAAATGATGCAATATTGAAAGCTCTTTCGTCATTGGAAAACGCGAACATATTTTTGGAACGTACTGTGACAGTAAGGCTACTATGACTGTATATGCGGTCTTGGATCTGTGTGGAAGACGGTTGAACTTCATTAGTAGAAGGGGTGGGAGTGAAGTACATTCAAAAACTCAGGTACAATAAAAATTGAAGTAAAAATAAAATGGTGTCCCTGTAGTACTCACTTGAGAACCAGCACGTCCAGGTCCAGGTACGTGCCGCCGTACTTCCAAAGACTGACGAATCTCAGCACGTCGCTGGCGTGTTCCACGGGCCAGTTGGACGCGCCGAGGTGCTCCCTGAAGTCCCAGTCCCTGAGCGGCGTGTCTCGCAAGAAGCTCGGGATGTCAAGCTGCCATATTCTGACGTTGGGGTACGTGAACAGCTCGGTGACGTAGGTGCTGGACTCTCCTAGCTGTCCGTTGATGGGGCAGGTGTACAGCAGGTACACTGTGGCGTCCGGATTCATCATCGCCGCCGACTCCACCGTGCAGGCCTGCCTCTGGTTGAGGTGCAGCCCGGGAACGCCATCCGACGCGTTGGCACCCGCTGCGCACAGAGTCTCTATCAGGATTACATTTCTGCCGCCCCGAACTGGCTCCTCCACTAAGGAGGAATGTGCCGTGTGGACGCTACCCTTGAGTGCGTGAACGTCGGCTGTGTAATGCTTCAGATATTCTGCACGCAGCCACAGCTGGAGCCAGAAGATTGCCACTATGGTACAGCAGCAGATCAGCGGCGACAGGAGTGCTTTGTACTTGCACCGCATTACAAATCTGCCTGCAACAGTGAGACAAACAAATATGCCCTGGTTGGAAAACACACTACTTTCAAGGTTCTGTGCTGTCATACTTTGCTACGTACAAGGATATTTTTCAATGCTCAAAACAAGTTGCTGGGCAAAATTTTAGTGTACAGACCCAAAAACAAAATTTGGGCCACCTAATTTTACTAAGTTCCTGATACAACGCATTGCGCATGTGCAATAAACAAGAGCGCCTCCAAAAACAAAATTTGGGCCACCTGATTTTACTAAGTTCCTGATACAACGCATTGCTTATGTGCAATAAATAAGAGTGCCTCCAAAAACAAAATTTGGGCCACCTAATTTTACTAAGTTTCAGATACAACGCATTGCGCATGTGCAATAAACAAGAGCGCCTCCAAAAACAAAATTTGGGCCACCTGATTTTACTAAGTTCCTGATACAACGCATTGCTTATGTGCAATAAATAAGAGTGCCTCCAAAAACAAAATTTGGGCCACCTAATTTTACTAAGTTTCAGATACAACGCATTGCGCATGTGCAATAAACAAGAGCGCCTCCAAAAACAAAATTTGGGCCACCTAATTTTATTAAGTTCCTGATACAACGCATTGCGGATGTGCAGTAAACAAGAGTGCCTCCAAAAACAAAATTTGGGCCACCTAATTTTACTAAGTTCCTGATACAACGCATTGGGCATGTGCAATAAACAAGAGCGCCTCCAAAAACAAAATTTGGGCCACCTAATTTTACTAAGTTCCTGATACAACGCATTGCGGATGTGCAATAAACAAGAGCGCCTCCAAAAACAAAATTTGGGCCACCTAATTTTACTAAGTTCCTGATACAACGCATTGCGCATGTGCAGTAAACAACAGCGCCTATATGTATGCTACTTGTGGAAAGTCTTGCGAAGCTTGCTGCCTACATAGAGGAGGACTGCTACCAAAACTCGGCCCATTTTTTTTAATTCCATATGTGTACAAGAGAGCAGTGCTGTGTGAAATGGACCTTGGCAATGAAATTTCCAACCCTGCATTTGCCTAACTATAACAGTGTAAAATCACGGAAAAAACACAATAAAGTTGGTCAGTCCGAGGATTTGAGCCGCGGACCTCCAGAATGCGAGCCCCGTGCTTAATTCATGACTGAACCACCTCGGAAGGTTCTCAGCTACTAACTCTGCAGCTATCTTCAGTGTTAGATGCTAAATCCGTGGTTGGGGGGAAATCACAATAAAAACTAATTTGAGAAATGGATCAAAGTCGTAAAAGCTTACCTTGTGGCAACGTCGCACTAAATATCCTTGGGAATTAAGTTCAGACACGCCCCTTTGACATATTATCATTCTGAAATCGCACTTCCTTCGTATATATTGTAATATGTTAGTAGGGCAAACACTATCAGTTTTTCTCCGCCGTGACACCCCATTCATTTTCACATGTCTCATCTTAAAATTCAACTAAAAATTTACACAACACATGAACGGAGGTTGGGCTTGGTTATTTAGAATAGAAGGGAGCATTAAAAATAGAATTATCGAAGATTTCGAATTACATAAGTTTCAGTAGTTTTCCTGCTTTCTACGCTAGAGGCATTTTGATTGAAATATCCCAACGTTTTTCGAGAGAAACGGCCCAAACTAATGTACTAAATATATGGAGTCCCTTTGGAAATTGTACCGGCAACATTTTATATAAACATTAATGTAACATAGCAAGAGTCCCGGGCCGTAGCGTCGTGGTCTAAGGCATCCTGCATAAGACTCGCGTTAAGGAATGCGCGCTAATTCGAGTCCTCATGTGGGAAGAAATTTTTTCATGAAATTTCGGCCAGTGTATGGGACCGGTGCCCACTCAGCATCGCGGTTCACTTGGGAAGCTACGATAGATAGCGAAATCCGGTTGCGAAAGTCAGCTATAACGGCTGGGGGGATCATCGTGCTAAACACACGATACCGCCATTCTGGTTGGATGATCGTCCACCTCTGCTTCGGTATGTGGACGTAAGGCCAGCAGCCGGCTGATTGGTCTGGGCCCTTCATGGGTTGTAGTGCCACGGATTATTATTAATACAGCAAGAACAAAACTGTTTATTCAAGATTTTGTACGCTGGCGTTAAACTTAAAGAGAAAACATACTTTTACACTGATGTACCGAAGTACATATGATATTTCCCTATAGGGATTCTGCATTACCATACTTTTGTTTGCTTTTAGTATTTAATTTTAATTACTTAATTAAATTGCTTTTATGTTAGTTGTCTATACAGTTCCAAATTGAAGATTGATATTATATTGCACAAGTGTTCAGCATTTCGTAATTATATTAATTACCCTTCTCCAGAAGACAACACATGTAACAAGTTGTTATATTTCATATGATCGTCCTGCTGAACACTCAGCGTAAGTAAAGTCTTAGTGCTATACTTAAAATTTGGCACTTCATACATGACAGTAGCACTCTGCAGGAAGAGCAGGTTTTAAATAAATGTTCATATTTTGTGTAGCATATTACTCTTTCACAGTCTGTCATGCACGTTTGAAGAATAGCAAATATGTAACGAATAATGATATACGGTTGTTACATTACCTGGAGAAGAAGATACCTTCCTGCGATAGTGTAAGTCCTGGGAATAAATACATTTTGCCTGCACCGTCGAAGTTTGACACGTTTCCTCCAGAACAGAGCACCTGCAAGAATTTACAGCGGCTGCTTGGAGATAGCTAATCACTATGATTAGTGAGTCAGTAATTCTGTAGTCTAAGTAAAGCCTAACTTATCACAAGGGATGTCCTTGGTTCAAGTAACAGGACTTCTTGCCCCTAGTTATCTCGTGCCATCGCGAAGTGTGTTGTGGGCGGTTCTTACATCGGGCTGAATGACGTAAACGTCCAAACCGTTCGAAACGGAGCAGTATAAGAAGTCGACCGCATGGGTGATTAATAAAATTCGACGATCACATGTCAGGACTTTATTACTTCGGAATATGTATGATAAGACTTTCTTGTGTTAAATTCTAACGTATCTTGTTTACATGTTTCGACCTATTTATGGGTCATCTTCAGAACTGGTCGTTGTTGGTCTTGGCACCTCTTGTTCTGTTTCCTGCGAGAGTGCGTTCGTGTGGTATGGTGTAGAGTCAAAGAGTGTGTGTGTTCTGAAATTGAGTTGTGTGTTTAGAATTTCATTACGGTGTGTTTTCGTGTGTCTGTATATTTTATATTGTTCTAGTGTGTTGAGTTTCTGGCTTTTTTTATTGGATGTGTAGTATTTCCATGTCTGTGTTGATGTATCTGTGGGTGTGGTTAGCATTTGTGATGTGTTCTGCATATGTGGAGGTGTTTTGTAATTTTGTTATGGCTGTGATGTGTTCTTTGTAACATGTTTGAAATGATCTGCCTGTGTGTCCTATGTAGAAGTTGTTGCAGGTGTTGCATTTGAGTTTGTGTACGCCTGTGTGGTTGCATTTGTTTGTTTGTGTTGTAGAGTGTTATTTGTTCTGTATGTGATGTTGGAATTTAATTTCTTGAATGAGGTTGCAATTTTGTGTGTGTTTTTGTTTTCGTATGTTAGTGTGATGTATTTTTTGTGTTCTTGTGTTTGTGTTGTATTCTTCTGTTTTTTGTGGTTTTGTTTTGTCTTCTGTATTATGTTGTCTATTATGTTAGGGTTGTATCCGTTTTGTTCTGCTATGTATTTTATTGTGTTTAGCTCTTCGTTGTAATCCTGTTGGTTCATTGATATGTTGAGTCGTCTGTGTACCATTGTTCGGAATGCAGCTTGTTTGTGTTGTGTGGAGTGGGGTGGTTGGATGTGTTGTGTTAGTTCAGACACGTTCTTCTTAATTTTATTTCAATCAATTCAGTTCGTTTGTTTGTTGTCTAAGAAGAACTCCAGAGCATATTTTGGATGTACAGTTATCGTTGTCTCATTCTTAGTCGCGTAACACTCAATTTTGTTTTCCAAATTTCCTTTGATTTACTTATTTTTGCATCAGTTTTTCCCCAGCAGTGATTTACACCTCCGCGCTCACCAGCTTCACTTCCCGTTGCAGTCGACAATTGTCGCTGGTGCTGCTAATCTTATCTGAACTTTCTGTTGTAGCCAACAGATGTGGCTTGTATATAAATCTGTAATTCTCTAGTGATCGTAACCTCGGTATTAAGGTACGGTCACACGTCGCTACTTTGCAGCGCTGCAGTACAAAAAAAAAAAAATACTGCGCAACTCTTGTACTGCGACGTATGAACAACGGTGCAACCCGAAAAATAGCGGCTGCCGAACCTGCTGCCCGCTACTTTTCCATGCTGCGCGCAGCTTAAAAGTAGCGACGTGTGAACAGGGTTCTCAGGGTTGCAGCCGCAGCATTTTTGATATCGGTTTTATTGAAACTTTTGCTGCGGTTGCGGCCAGTGTTACCACCCGAATGTGCCAATGGCACTTTTATTGTTTGGATATATTTTAATGTTAGATGTGATGAAAATAATTTATTTGTAACAGCTACTAAATGTACAATACAGTCTGAGTATATTTCCATAAAATTTACTTAGTCTTACGTTAAAAAAGTGTAAAATTGTTAAAAAAAAAAAAAGGCATATTGAAGGGTACACGCGAAAAACGATCAAGGTCCACCAAAAATCGAAATTGAGTTAATAATGCTATCTTATAGTGGAAAGGAAGTACTATCATGTTTTCTAACTAGTAATAAGAAATCATCGTTCTTGACATTTCACTACGTCAGTTTCTATTAAATACACACATAACAAAGTATTAAGTGCTTAAACTTTGTAAAATGGACCTTGATCGTTATTCCCGTGTACATATACCTTCGACTGACGGCCCGTTTCAACGCTATGTCACGTCATCTTCAGTGTCTCTTGAACCACTGGTGATCTTGACTCTGCGATGTGCATTTGTCGATGGTAGGGTTGGGGGTGTGTTGTTCTTATGGTGGGGGCTGGCTGTTTGTGTGTTATGATGTATTATGACGTCAAATAATGTGTGTGTATTGAACTGAAATTGTATGTTAAGTATATATTGTGGGTGTGCTATTGTATTCTTATATATTTCGTACTGTTCTAGGATGTTTAATTGTGAACTTTTTGGTGTGATGTGTAAAATTTCCATATGTGTTTCTATATTACTGTAGTCATGATTATTGTTGATAATGTGGTCTGCATAATTTGATGTGATGTAGGGTTTGGTTATAGCTTTAATATATTCATTATATCTTGTGTGAAAGGATCTTCCTGTTTGTCCTATGTAAAAATGTGGGCAACTATTGCATTTTAATTTGTAAACTCCAGTTGAATTATGTTTATTTGAATATTTAATGTGATTATTTAGGTATTTCTGTCTTGTATTATTTGTTTTGTATGCTATCTTGTATTTTAGTTTTCTGAATGAAGTTGCAATTTTGTGCGTCATTGTGTCCAGATCATGTTCGCACTTGACTGGCAGGAAGCAGCGATTGTTTACAATTTGTTTGTTTATGTCAATATTAGAGTTGTCTTATCACTTGAAGGAGATTTACCTTGCTATGAGTTGTATTAATAGATTAGATAGTTTTTGTGACAGCAATAATTAGTCACTTGACAGCTTTACAGTCCCTCCCATGCTTCACTAGAGTGGCTTCTCCGCCTTCATTTCACAGCGTTTGATTCATTCGTTCACGATTAACTGAATGGACGTAATATCTCGGTCTGGGCATTCTGCAATTCCCACGGTACTACTTTATTATTATTATTATTATTATTATTATTATTATTATTATTATTATTTAGTCAACTGTCCAAAGACAGGTCTGAACCTCACAAGTGATAACAACAAGGCACCACTTATGACGCAATTAGGTCAGTTCCTTTTACCCTCCATTACAAACATCGGTGATTAGCTACATATTACACTAATCAGACTTAAGATGTATATAAACAATTGTTCTTCCTCTGACACATTGTCTAGTGAGATGCACTGCCTGATGATAAGTGGACATTATCAAGTGAGATGTACTGTCTGATAGTAATTGGTGTACATATCAGCCAGAACCTCAAGACGTATTGGGCAGAATATTAACATTACTATCCACATCAGTTTTATAGTAGTAATTCTAAAAATAATAAACAATGCTGATACAAATTCATGAAACAACTTGAATGTGGACAAAACTTAAACATTTCATTTAAAAAGTATTACCTGTCCTAAAAATATTAGACAAACAACAATCTAAATATGTACAACGATCTATATAGCCTACTTCTAAATATTTACAATAAAAAGACTAAAGGAAATCCCAATTTCTAGTGGAAGAAATATTATTTTATTCTCTCATCAATTATTTTGTGTCAATCATTTTCAGAGTAATTAAGAAAATGTATGAAATATTTATTTGGTTTATTTACAAAAGTTTTGGAATCTTTTCATTTCAACAAGTCTTTTCTAGTATTTGGAACAAGGATCTCGTCATGTTCAATCTCAAAGTGTTATCGATGTATTAATCCACCTCTGACCACGTGACAGAGCCAACACCGCACTCTCACCTATCACTCAATACAGTCTATGCCGTCCACTGCTCATATTTGCTTCAGCTGCCCGGCCTCGATGTAAACAGTAATTAGATTATGGAGGGGGGAAAGTCAATAAATCAAGGAAGAGTAAGTTAAATGCCACACGAGTGAGTGTTCTCGAAATGTTCTTGGGACTTATCTTAACGTTTATGTGAGTTCCTAGCCTAAAGGCCACTTGTCTCACTACGTTCACATCGTCCTACAGGATGGACCTGGTTAATTTTGCAAGACTAAGAGAAGAAAGCCCAAACTCGGACGAGGCACATTCAATAGAGAATGGATTGAGACGAACAGCGTGGACTACAAGGCACGAAGTAAATTTTATACTTTGTATCCATAGTACCACGAGTGCATCAGAGTAAAATTGTGTCAAAATTTTACAATTTTTCTCCCTTGTAAATCGATTGTAGACATCGGAACATATACAATTTGCATTGTATTGTTTCTTCTTATTCGTCAACTTCGAAGGCCTAACACTGAATCATCAGGTACGCTTGGTACCTCGATCGTATACGTAGATTTCGATCGCTCGCTTGTCACATCGTCGGGTGCTTCAGGTGATACACAAAGTCATCCTAAGCTGCAAGTGTGCCTGTCTAAATTGATTGTGCTTGGGTACAAACTTTTTCATCATACAAATTCATGGACTGTACCCACGTCAGATAGTGAGTTTGCTATGTGCTACAGCGCTGTCTCTTCTGGGACATCTGTGAAATTATCTGCAAATACATTATTTGTTGTGTCGTCTAAATTCCATATTGCTATATGCGGTAGCGCTTCCTCATCTTGGACATCTATCAAATGATCTGCAACTGCATCTTCTTCTGTGTCATCCACTTGCGACGTTACTACTTGCGGTAGCGTTTCCTCATCTTGGACATCTATCAAATCATCTGCAACTGCATCTTCTTCTGTGTCATCCACTTGCGATGTTACTTCGTGCGGTAGCGTTTCCTCATATTGGACATCTATCAAATGATCTGCAACTGCATCTTCTTCTGTATCATCCACTTGCGACGTTACTATGTGCGGTAGCGTTTCCTCATCTTGGACATCTATCAAATCATCTGCAACTGTATCTTCTTCTGTGTCATCCACTTGCGATGTTACTACGTGCGGTAGCGTTTCCTCATCTTGGACATCTATCAAATCATCTGCAACTGCATCTTCTTCTGTGTCATCCACTTGCGATGTTACTATGTGCGGTAGCGTTTCCTCATCTTGGACATCTATCAAATCATCTGCAACTGCATCTTCTTCTGTGTCATCCACTTGCGATGTTACTATGTGCGGTAGCGCTTCCTCATCTTGGACATCTATCAAATCATCTGCAACTGCATCTTCTTCTGTGTCATCCACTTGCGACGTTACTATGTGCGGTAGCGCTTCCTCATCTTGGACATCTATCAAATCATCTACAACTGCATCTTCTTCTGTGTCATCCACTTGCGAAGTTGCTATGTGCGGTAGCGTTTCCTCATCTTGGACATCTATCAAATCATCTGCAACTGCATCTTCTTCTGTGTCATCCACTTGCGAAGTTGCTATGTGCGGTAGCGCTTCCTCATCTTGGACATCTATCAAATCATCTACAACTGCATCTTCTTCTGTGTCATCCACTTGCGAAGTTGCTATGTGCGGTAGCGTTTCCTCATCTTGGACATCTATCAAATCATCTGTAACTGCATCTTCTTCTGTGTCATCCACTTGCGACGTTACTATATGTGGTAGCCTTTCCTCATCTTGGACATCTATCAAATCATCTGCAACTGCATCTTCTTCTGTGTTATCCACTTGCGACGTTACTATGTGCGGTGGTGCTCTGTCTTCGAGGAAATCTGCCAAATAATCTTTTGTGTCATCAACTTGCGGTTCGTAGTACATTTCTGATCCTTCGTTGTCATAATCTCTGACTGCAGTTGCCTCATTTTGAGCCACGTCTCTGGTTACTGCCACGTACCTGCTTTGTTCTTCGGCTTTAATTAGAAGAACTTTTTCTGGAGGCGGTTGAGCGCTAAACATAATCGGCACATACCATAGAAATATGAAGATGGTTACAAGAAACATCAACGCATATGCTGTTCGCCTTTTCATTCTTGAACCATACATCTGAAATACAAAAATAATCAGACTTTAGAGAGGTCATCGTCATTATTGTCATAATTTACGAGTACTACAAAGGATTGGACTTCCCGTCCTTTCTGTGTGTGGTGTACACCTCTGCATTTCATTAATAACGACAAACTGGGAGTCACGATTAGACTTCGTGGAATTGCCACGAGAATCGCAAGGTTTACTGCGCAAGCAGTATAGACTGTATGAGAAGGGGGCGTGCAAAGGATTGTGTATGCCTCTGATGTAAACACTGAGCAGTATACTGTAGTTACAATAAAACCTACATATATCCTGTATTGAAGAAATATAATGAATGATCTTTGAAGTAGGAAATGTCTAAACATGTAAATACACAATTATTTTATAGTGAGATATATTAACTCTTAAAATTTAATGTAAGATACTCACATTATTCTTGAATATGTGCATTGCAGTGAGGAGTTACGTACATTTTGAGCGACTGCAAAGTAACCTCCTCCGTTGGTCACTTAAACAGTTTTTATATTGGGAAATGTACGTTCAACATCACACGATGTAATACGTGCATATTTGAAGAACGGAAAGTTACTAATTTTTAGTACACCAACTTCAGGCGTCTTGTCATGACCTGATAGTACATAATTTATAATACGAAGGTTGTGAAGAGGCAGAATTTTCAGCAATAATGTTTCTCAACTCACATTTCACTTTTTCTGAAATTAGTGAATTGTTATTTTGGATAACGGTTTGTGATACTTTATCCACTATAATAAGGGCTTCTGAGAGTTGTAGTTTAGACGATTTTGACAGAATGAAGCTTTTGGACACGATTTTAAAATTAGAATCAATGAACAGAATATCTTCCAATAGCTGTTCAGAAGGCAATGATTTTACAGCTGAAACAGCGGAACTGTCTGTGCTATCTAATGCATCAATTACCTCCATTATTTTGCCTAATGTTCTGCATAAGGGGATACTGCGGTGAAATTTATATCTCAGAAACCTATGGATATTTTCGTTCCATTTTTTTTACCACAAACAACTCTCATAGACTTACTTATGTGTTTAAATTTTCAGAATGATTGGTTAAGAATTGTGCCGTTAAAAAAATATTTTCATATAAATTATATAAAATCTTGGGAATCATTTTGCATGTGTATCTGAAATTGTGATGACATGTTTTTGTGCTCAAAATATAGAGACAACATGGGTCTATGCACTCCTTGATTATTGTTCGTTAACATCACTTTTTTTAGCCAGAAAAAATTTTTATCTTTCATTACAGTACAAATATTCGAATTAAAAATTACATACAATACTAAAATAATCATATCTCCGATCTGGTGTTAGACAGAACAAAATGAATACTTGAGTTATTGCATAACATAATATTGATCGTGTGTGCCAAATTTCATGCATCTAGTCCAAGGCAATAAAGAATAAAATGAATCCCAATATTGAAAAATGAGAAAAATTAAATTTACAGATAATCCAAGTTGAAAGTTTAGTTAGTGATTATCTCATCAGAAATAGCTAGAAGGTTATGTTTTGAAGTCTGACCTTGCTAGAATCCTCCTGAAGCATAACTACATCCTTCCTGCTGCTTAAGAGCTCCTTCTGCTCTTATTTTGGCCATCTTCACCTGTTTTCGGTAGTGCTGGAACTTCTGAGTCGAACGTAGGATTCTGTTCCTGACGCGTCTCCTGTCCCGAGCAATACTAGTCTTCATCCCTTGATGACCAGGAGAAACACCAGCTTGCTGAAGAGTTCTTGTCATAGTTTTGCTGTATCCATGATTAAATTCACTGACTGCAATGGCTACAGCTATGTCAATTTTCCTTTTCGATACAAAATTTTCCTTTGGGCACTTGTTCCACACCATGCTGTGGAGACATTCATTGGCATTCTGTGTTTTTCCTCTCATACACCTTTCCAGGAGGTCAGTTGATGCCAGCTTCTGATAAAGAGGAATAATTTTCTCCAAGACAAATGGAGAGATTGGTGTGTGAATATGTTGTCGGTGCGTGCCGGGTTGTGTTCCCATAGCCACAGCTTTGTTGTAAAAGCACCAACTTTCAGGGCCAGCAGGGCATTTTGAGTGGAAGGGATTCGCATCAGTTGAGGAACAGTGGTGTAAAGTGGCCAGTACTGCTGTTCTCATTGCTGTAACATCATTAGTGTTTTCTCGTATGGCATTTCCATAATAGCGGGTGAGTTTCTGAATTGTAACATTTGTAAGACTCCCTGGCTTTTTACCTCCCAATTTAAATTCTTTGGCAACTTGTCTCAGCCCTGTACCTAGTCGTTTTGACACATGATTCACACACTCCTCCTTCACCAATTTAATAGGGCCATAAATCTTTAGATTTTGAAGATAGTTGAAAGTTTTGCTGTCGCCATCTGACAACAGGGTGGTGTATCTCAGTCCATAATCTGTAGATCTCTTCCACAGTAACTCTGCAGCAAATGCCTCCATACCACCAGATGATCCACTATAATTTTGTTGACACTCTGATTTATGACCTAGTTTCCATATACTGAACTCAGGGGAATCAACACCAAGATCTTTTGTAGCTAGTTGACATGCATGGCAGTATTTAGATATTACAGCATAGTCAACAACATAACCAGTGAGAATATCTATTACAAAACCGACACCATACAAGGATGTGTGTCCCCTCTTGTGCCAAGAGCCATCGAAGCTTACAGCAATATCCACTGGCTCATTTCTATTGTCATCTGTTATGTTTTTCTCCCTATATACAGTTTTTACCTCTTCCCTAATTGCATGCATTGAATTTTGGGCTACTGTAGTGTTTGTTGCAGTAATAATTTTTAAGTGATCATTGTAAGAAGACAGTGATATACTGTTCACATTTAGCACTGCTGAAAACTGTTCAATTGCTGAATGCCCTCTCCCAATATTTGTAAATGCCTGGACTACTCTCCTGTTTATGTCAAATGGTGCCCTAGTCGATGATTCACTATTTACCACTCTATTCGATGTCAATACTGAACTTTTCTCACCATCACAAGTTGTACATTTCATGGAAATTCTGCAAGCAAAACCTTGGAAATCTCTTGTATGGAAAGCTAGTGTCTTGTTCCCACACATGTCACAAGATATATTATGCAAAAGTTCATCTAAACACTTCAGATTTACTATAACGTAACTTGGAGAATTGTCTGGTTCACAACATACACTATCTACATTGTCTTCCAGGGAACGTAATCTTACATTTGTATCGTCACAGTCACCAAATGGCCCTGGTTGTGATGTAGGCATAGTATCTAACACTGGATGTTCCTCTTGAACAGATTCAGCTGTACTTACCACATCACTTTTTTTCCATCTTGCCTGAATCCTTGCCTTAGCCAACTTCTTTTCTTGCAGTTTTGAAACACCTGCACTTTTAATTGTATGCAGCTTCTTCCTAGGCATTATTAATGATGGTCTACACTAAAAAAATACCCTAACTAAAGTATATCTATTCTACCTAAAATATAATGCGCAATACGAAATAACTAAACTGTATAAATGTAAAAACTAGGAAATAAAAGTTCTAGAATTGAGAACTAAACTAAATTACTTTGCAAAACATATAACCTCCAGACAGAAAATAGCACATGGCAATGTTTACAAACGGAATGAGTCGCTTTCTGTACTCATATTTCCTACTGCATTTGTTGTGGTCACCATGAAAACATGTTTTCAAGAAATAGTTTATGAAAGGTTCTAAAAAAATTGAAAGTCGGATTCAGAGACATCTAGGGAATAGTTTGGAACTATTTGAACAACAGCAGTGTCTCAGTAGATAATGAAACACAAAGTTCAAAGAAAAACGTAGAAAATTCCATCCCTAAACTGTGTTCCTACTCCAGGAGGGAGCAGGAGATTTAAAAGGACGGGGGTGTGGCTCTTGAGCAATGCAGGCATTTAAAAATGGCTGTAATAACAGGTGTTCGAGTTGCGCAAAGGACACCAAACTTACCACACTTGTTAAAAAGGACATGGAGAATATTTTAATGTAAGAAAAAAATTTTTTTTTTTTAACAAAAATGACCATATTTCACCACAGTACCCCCTTAACAGCATCCAACCACGTTCCCCAACGGGTCAAGACTGGCTGCGGGGGTAAGGGTATTCCAAGGGCAATTATTTGGAACAGCAACACTCTCATTGTAGTATGTTTGATTGAATTCTTGTCTACACTGAACAAAAAAATGTAAGCGTTGACTATTCCAACCACAGTAATGCAAAAACAAGTGCTTACATAGGTATACATTAGCTGTAGCTACTCTATCTATTTGGACCGGTCACATCTCTTAACATGAACTGCTTATACTACGAGACCGGGCGGTCGGTCACCTCCTCTATACTACCGTACATCGGCAACCTGATTGCATGCTGCGTGTGGCAATTCAACGAAGTCTAGTCATGATAATACGCGCGATCGGTCGCTCGTGTCCTGACTCTGCTGAAAGCAAAACACCCAACCGAAGCATCAGGGACGACCGGTCGTCCGGATCATATGAAGAGTATCATAGACTGAAAACAGTATGCGCTATGCAAATTATTAAATTGCCTGACGCTCTATCACCTGATTAGTGGACCTAGAAGGTGTACATGCCATCAGGTTGAATAAAAAATTACAATAAAATATTTAAATAATAAATTAATAAATCAACATAATAAAATAAAGTTTTAACAAACTATATTGTCTATAAGAATATAAATATAAAGTATAAGCAGCACTAAAAAAATATATATAAATATGTTTGTACTTATCCTCTGGTTGAACAGAACAGTTAACGTATAATATTATGAAACAGTGTTTTTTTTTTCATTTATGTATTTATTGTCGCTTTAACTTATAACAAAAGTCATATCGCGACAGAAACAGTGTTGTATTCGTAATGGCACAGGACACAAGTAAATTTACTGAAATTAAAAACCTAGGAGGAAATTCTACACGGGACTGAACAAAAATTATTAATTTTGAAACCAAATGGCGATTTTTCTATCGATTCTTTTAACTTTGAAATAACTTCAGCACGAATTTTGTTTGCTCCATCCTTGACATATTTTCGTAATATGGTCGTTGAATGTGGAATAATAGAATCTGCATACAATTTACTATTAATAGGCCCAACGTGAATCATTGTCTGCGATTAAACATCTCTTAATATACACTATTGTAATAATGGAACATGTAGATTTGGTTTATTTTGATTAAATACTGTGACTGAAATAGGTTATGTCTGCTTTTAAAGAAATTTGATACGCATCACAAAATCTCTGTTTTTATTATGCAATCACATATTTACTAAGCTACATTAAACTTTTTCGTTACTGATGTAATGAGTTCGACAAGATGGATACTGAATAACATTGATAATTTAAAGCGTTGTTTCATTTAAATAATTGTGTTCATTAAAAATTATGTTTCCTTGTTTAAATGTTCAAATACTTCCTCATTTTCGTGCTATCTGAAATAAAAACAAAATAGTAACCTTCTTAGCTAGGCTTTTTTGGGTATCGGGCATTAAAAGGTGATGTACGGTAATTGTCGTGCAAGAACCTCGAGCGCTCGCAACCGAACGTTTCAACCGACCAGTTATAAATTCTCGACTGATGTCCTCGAGCGTATCGTTTCCCGGCTGCCTTCTTCACAACCGAGGACTGATAGGCGAGTTCGGTCGGCCGTTTTCAAGACAACACAGAGGTCTGATATGGTGGTCGTGATTGAAAGTCACTGCTTCAACCTTCGGTTTGTGTACGGCGAACAACCGAGGACTGATAGGCGAGTTCGGTCGGCCGTTTTCAAGACAACACAGAGGTCTGATATGGTGGTCGTGATTGAAAGTCACTGCTTCAATCTTCGGTTTGTGTACGGCGAACAACCTAGGACTGATAGGCGAGTTCAGTCGGCCGTTTTCAAGACAACACAGAGGTCTGATATGGTGGTCGTGATTGAAAGTCACTGCTTCAATCTTCGGTTTGTGTACGGCGAACAACCGAGGACTGATAGGCGAGTTCGGTCGGCCGTTTTCAAGACAACACAGAGGTCTGATATGGTGGTCGTGATTGAAAGTCACTGCTTCAATCTTCGGTTTGTGTACGGCGAACAACCGAGGACTGATAGGCGAGTTCGGTCGGCCGTTTTCAAGACAACACAGAGGTCTGATATGGTGGTCGTGATTGAAAGTCACTGCTTCAATCTTCGGTTTGTGTACGGCGAACAACCGAGGACTGATAGGCGAGTTCGGTCGGCCGTTTTCAAGACAACACAGAGGTCTGATATGGTGGTCGTGATTGAAAGTCACTGCTTCATCTTCGGTTTGTGTACGGCGAACAACCGAGGACTGATAGGCGAGTTCGGTCGGCCGTTTTCAAGAGAACACAGAGGTCTGATATGGTGGTCGTGATTGAAAGTCACTGCTTCAATCTTCGGTTTGTGTACGGCGAACAACCGAGGACTGATAGGCGAGTTCGGTCGGCCGTTTTCAAGAGAACACAGAGGTCTGATATGGTGGTCGTGATTGAAAGTCACTGCTTCAACCTTCGGTTTGTGTACGGCGAACAACCGAGGACTGATAGGCGAGTTCGGTCGGCCGTTTTCAAGAGAACACAGAGGTCTGATATGGTGGTCGTGATTGAAAGTCACTGCTTCAATCTTCGGTTTGTGTACGGCGAACAACCGAGGACTGATAGGCGAGTTCGGTCGGCCGTTTTCAAGAGAACACAGAGGTCTGATATGGTGGTCGTGATTGAAAGTCACTGCTTCAATCTTCGGTTTGTGTACGGCGAACAACCGAGGACTGATAGGCGAGTTCGGTCGGCCGTTTTCAAGAGAACACAGAGGTCTGATATGGTGGTCGTGATTGAAAGTCACTGCTTCAATCTTCGGTTTGTGTACGGCGAACAACCGAGGACTGATAGGCGAGTTCGGTCGGCCGTTTTCAAGAGAACACAGAGGTCTGATATGGTGGTCGTGATTGAAAGTCACTGCTTCAATCTTCGGTTTGTGTACGGCGAACAACCGAGGACTGATAGGCGAGTTCGGTCGGCCGTTTTCAAGAGAACACAGAGGTCTGATATGGTGGTCGTGATTGAAAGTCACTGCTTCAACCTTCGGTTTGTGTACGGCGAACAACCGAGGACTGATAGGCGAGTTCGGTCGGCCGTTTTCAAGAGAACACAGAGGTCTGATATGGTGGTCGTGATTGAAAGTCACTGCTTCAATCTTCTGTTTGTGTACGGCGAACATCGTCTGTGATCGCCATCATATTTCCTATGAATTACGTTGTCAATCATTTATTAATTGTAACCTCATGTACGGCAGCAATACAAAAAATAAGTTTTGTAATATTTAAAGTGGAAGGAAATATTAATTGAATGTGTTACGAAACCTGGAGGCCTTCACAATAGGACATCCGACTACTAGGTTACATGATCGTCTTCAAAAATAAATTATAATGTTATGCCGGGTGACAAGTAATTTGTCAAATGCGGAAAAGTCACTACGTGGTTCTGTGACAAATTTACTGTAATACGGTTCTCTACCTACAAACACCGAGGACGCCCAGTAATAATTGATTGCTACCATTTAAAAGTAGATTTAGCTTTAGTTATAGTTTGTGAGGATTTGAACTACTTGAAACTACCTTTTATGGAATATACGACGATTTGTCCCAAGCAAATGGTACCAGTAACTTTTGTCCCAATTTTTTTATCCCAGAGATGCTTAGTCACTTCTTTTTTGTGTCCCAATTTTTTAGTCCCAAACGCTTGTACGTCCCAAGCTGAAGTGAAGATAATTTGTATATTTTATGAAATTCTGATTGAAAAAAAAAAACAAATAAATTCCAAATGACTTAAAAGTGTACTAGCTTTATTTAATTCAAGTAAGCTACATGTGTATCAGAATAAATGTCCTATCCCAAGTACTTTGTAATTTCACCATTATCCTTATGTCATTATAACGATTTAAAACTTTCTGCACCTGACGTTCTACAGCTCCGTAAATTTTTATTCTCTTCCTTGGAGATTCCCCGACTTCAACACATAGCAGTTCTCTGGCCACTACAGATGCCTTCTTTTGTAATTTATCTAGGAACTCATTAATTGGTGGATGTGGTTTTCACATGATTTGATTTATTTTGTTATTCCAACCTTCCACGGGGTTTTACTTGACGTGGAAGATACGTGTCGATTTATTAATGATGTCGCACTTTCAATTGATGATAAAGCTCCTTCCCTAATGCTTGAAGCGACTTCTCTGGCTTTGCATTTACCTCAATCTGGAGCATGTGTGTGTTCTTTTTTTTATACAGTTCCTGTAATCGATCTGGACACTGTTCTCTCTTCTCACATCTCTATTCATTTTTAACATCTCCTTCCCTATGTTTTGTGTATAAGAACCCTTTGTAAATGAGTTTGGGTTTCCCCCTTTTAGACATACAAAGCCTTGGCCGGTTAATTTACAGATAATTTCGTAATTTACACTTCCAATTTAGAAGCCTATTGATTTGTAATGCTATAGCAACAACAAGGACTCTACTTTTAAGTAACATTGTTGGATTAGTTCTGAGAATACTCTAGCCATAACATATAGGCTTGTCGTTATATTCGTACCTAACGAGTGAAACGAACATAAATGTGGGACAAAAGTTTCTTGTTTTGGTCCCAGTGGCGTGGTACGAAAACTGTTTGTGACAAAATACTTTCTGGGACCTGGGACGAACCGCTCGGGACGAAAAGTCGTACTACACCTTTTATGTCATGCAGCTTAATTGCGTCGCAGATTCATGGGATATCATTCCAATAATTGTTCCACTTCCTTGTATTACGGTTTTCTATGCTCTGTGTGTGTGTGAGTGACGAGATGTTTATCTGTCAATAGTCATTCATATTGTGACGAGTAAGTGATGAATGATGACCAACCGGTAACATGAGACATATAAGGGTGGTGACGAGTATTTCGTTTGACCAAAGGACTGTGACAAATATTCATGATTCCGTTTTTTATGTTATTTATAAGGACTTGGTAAATACGTACAGACCCAGAAATTAAATTGGTGCAAGCGCAGTATATTATAACTGAAACTTGGAAAATTCAGGTAGCCCAAATTTTGTTTCTGGGTCTGTACAACTTGAACTGTAGTTCTTACTTACGCTATAGAATGTACTACTCTTAGATGTGACGTAACGTCCTGGCATCTCGGAATTTACATGTAACAAGTCCATGCAAGCGATGTCTCCAAATGAGATTCAGCCTAGAAGACAAGAAGACAAATCTATACTTACTTAGGCTTTTAAGGAAGTCTCAGGTTCATTTCCGCCCTCACATAAGCCCGCCACTAGTCCCTTGGCCTCCTCAAAGGCTTTTTCCCTCAGCATTGCAATTAACACTCTATATGCATTTCTGGATTCGCCCATACGTGCTACATGCCCTGCCCATCTCAAACGTCTGGATTTAATGTTCCTAATTATGTCAGGTGAAGAAAATGCGTGCAGTTCTGCGTTTTATACCTTCTCCATTCTCCTGTAACTTCATCCCTCTTAGCCCCAAATATTTTTCTAAGCACGTTATTCTCGAATACCCTTAACCTCTGTTCCTCTCTCGAAATGAGAGTCCGAGTTTCACAACCATACAGAATAACCGGTAAAATAACTGTTTTATAAATTCTAACTTTCAGATTTTTTGAAAGCAGACTGGATGATAAAAGCTTCTCAACCGAATAATAACAGGCATTTCTCATATTTATTCTGCGATTAATTTCCTCCAGAGTGTCATTTATATTTGTTACTGTTGCTCCAAGATATTTGAACTTTACCACCTCTTCAAAGGATAAATTTCGAGTTTTTATATTTTCATTTCGAACTATGTTTTGATCACGAGACATAATGAGATACTTTGTTTTTTTTTTGTTTTGTTTTTGTTTCTTTTTTTTTTTTCGGGATTTACTCCTACTTCGAAAGCTATCTCTTTACTTGCTTCAAGTAAAATTCCCGTGTTTTCTCTAATAGTTTGTGCATATTCTCCTAACATATTCACGTCATCCGCATAAACAAGCAGATGATGTAACGCGTTCAATTCTAAACTCTCTACGTTTCCTGGACTTTCCTAATGATATCTTCTAGAACAAAGTTAAAAAATTTATTTGCAACAACTGGCATTTTTCTGTACTTATCTAAGCAAGGTATTGTTTTCAGATGGCATAATGAATGTTTATAAATTTTTTGTGTAAGGTACGTATAGGCCTATGTATGCATTCGTCTTTTTTTAGTGTGGCCGCATTTGTATGCTAATGATGAAAGTACGTATTTGTGAATTAGCTTATTTTATCGTTTTATTATTCCCCTCACCCAAGGAAGTCGGTCTGTCTCCTGAAACAACTATCAAAGACTCACTACATTCTTTGCATTTACCTGAATGATGAAATGGAAGGTGCTTCTTCGTCGCTTTCTTGAGAGTGTAACTGTAAGGTGATAGGAACCGTGTTTGTCACTGCAACTAACACCACACGCCTCCTCATGTTTATCAAACCGTGAAGTCGTCGAGGAGAACCGGCTTCGAGTTGATCCCTGTATCAAGACTGCCACGTAGGCTATATGTATAATTTTCCCTTTATCGAAATCGCCTAGTGATGAAAGCTATAGCTATTTACTAAGGTTGGATAAAAAGTAATGGCAACAGTTCGATATTTCTGACATGGCTTTATTCACTGGGGTACAACATTTACGTACCTTATATATAGTCGTCCCCCTTATTTATTACCTTTTGCCAAATGTTTGGAAGGCGTCGTACACCATCAGCGCGTCCATCTTTGTTGATGTTCCGTATTGACCGCCCTATAGCACGGATAACTTCATCTCTGGTATTCTACCGGGTCCCTCGCAGTGGTTCTTTCACTTTGGTGAAAAGATCGTAATCGCATGGATCATATCGGGTGAGTACGGTGAATGTTCCAGTAGTCCGCGTTTTCCGTCTGCCTTGGAGGTACAACGTGGTGCAGTATTACCCCATCAATGTCATACGCCACAATGAACATCTCCTTCACAGCACTTTGTGTAAGGCGCACTTTCTTCGGACGAGAAGAACCTGGATGCTTCCATTAATTTGATTGGCGTTTCAAGTTTGGTTGGTTCGTATGAGAGGGCCCAGGTTTCGTCCTTAGCGACGATTCGTCCAAGAAAGTCGTCATCTTTCCCTTGGTACCGGTCCAAGAAGGCCTGTGCGACTGAATAGCGGTGCCATTGTTAAACCTCGGTAACCCAGAATGTCTTGCAGAATGTGGAGCACAGTTTTGTGACATACTCAGACTTCCGCTGCTAACTCACGTGCAGTCCATCGGCGATCAGCATCCAACAGGGAAGCAAGGCGTTGAACTGTGTTGTCCTCCACGCGGGATCGTCCTGTACGGAGGTTGTCCTGAACGGCATCCCTGCCTTCCCGGGACGCTTTAACCCATCGTGCCACTGTGCGATATGGCAACGCTGCATCGGCATATGCTTCATGCAGTCCCTGAAACACTCTTGTGCACTACGACCTCGTGTCACTTCAATTCTGATCCAGGAACGTTGCTCTAGTTTTGTAAACGTGGTCTTAGGGCGCTCTCACTATCCCTATGAAAGTCAACGTTCTACACACTGCAGTAGATTGACAGAGTACTGTCGCCGCTGGCTGCACTAACTCATCTAACAGTCCTTGTTCATGTCCACACAGCTGGCAACTCTCGAACGCACCATCGTCACGTGACAGCAGTGTTGCCATTACTTTTTATCCAACCTATGTATTAGGTTGGTGCATTATTCCTTAGCGATTTTTCATAAGTTTCTTAAACACATCCGATACACATAAGCTAGAAGTAAATTATGAACAATATATTCTCCTTCACTATTTACAACAGTGTGCCAACGTTGATGAGCAGTTTAGCTCTCGAATTATGATGACTGTTTAAACAGCTGTTTAATCACATGTGTGATCGTGATTTTTCGATCACCGTGATACAATCACAGGTGAGTGAGTGATTTCCTACTCATCACTGTTAGTAACTAGAAGCCGAAGATCTTAAATCATTGAAATCTTTTCACATATTCCTCGTCCTCTCGTCACGTAGATATCTCGTCAACTAAACCATTAGCCTTGTCCAGGGTTGCCAGATAAATGAAACACAATCGTCGTACCAACTTATGAAAAATGTCGTACTTTAGCATAAAATTGTCGTACATGCATCATTTTACTATTTTATAGATAGTGCGCACAAATATATTTCACATAACACCCAAAAAAGTGGTTCATAGGTCTATAAATTTTTATTCATTCATTCATAGTGTTCTGTACAAGGGCAGATCTTTCACTACAAACACAGCACTCTCCAGTCTTTCCTATTTCAGCAACCTTTTTTTCATCCAATCAAGAATTTTAGTAATTATAGTTGATATCCACAATGACATTTATCATTCAAATTACCATTTCTTCATCAACACTGTCATTTTCGGTAAAGCATGCATGATGACGCTTGGTAGAAAACAACATTGTTACATTGAAAGCCAGCAGAAACTTTATCTTTGGCCGGCGCACAGCAGACATTTAACCTCAATCTGTGCAGCATCTGATGATTACATCAAATTAATCCACCTGCAGTCGACTCAACTTCGACACCGCTAAAATGTCAGCGCGTCTAGATTTCTTAATCCTAGTGGAGTATTATTTCATTCATAAAAAAATACTTCCATTGCTGAACATGCAATGAAGTTAGCAGATCTCTGAACTCGTGTTACTTTGATGTAACCGCACCGTACATGAAACCTGGAGCTGAAAATGATGAATTTATTATTTGCATCGCAAGTGTAGTCACCATATTGATTTTCAAAGCATCTTTTATCCCTTCATAACATATACAGGGTGTTTCCGAGGTGGTGTTACAAACTTTTGTGTGTGTGCGTGAGTGAGATCAGGGATATTAGTCAATGACATACTGAATGAAGAAAAGTTGTCTAGAAAAGGGGCAAATTAACTGTTTTTTTTTTAATTATAGTCCGACATTGTGAGTTCCAAAATAATTTTGTCCTTTCAATAAAATAGTCGTACAAAATTTCGTACGACTTAGAGTTCGGTCGTACCTCGTACAATTAGTCAAAATAGTCGTAAGCGTCCCACCACAACCGTGATACACGTTCACAGCATAACCTTGTTCTATCAATTCCATTCCATCAAACATCTCTCTACTCTGCTTCCTTCACAATACACACAGCCCGTTCTTGGAATTCCTTGTCACAGGAAATCAGGAGCAGTCGGAGTCTAAAATCTTTTAAGTACATCCTACTTAGAAATGTCTTTAATGAACAGAACTAGACTCTTGCGGAAGTTTCTAAATAGTCTTAAATGACCAAGTTGTTATTTTTTTCTCCTCTCTCTTCTTCTTCTTCTTTTTTCTCTTTTCTTTTTTTTATTATCTTGATGTACTTAATCATTTGTGTTTGTATGCCATTTAGTACGACTTTGCTAATCAACATTTTATGTCTTGTAACCCACATGTATTCTCCTATTGGTATGTTAACTGTATAATATATCTCAAGTGAATTAATCGTCGAATTTATCTCGGGCATTTTAGGTCTTATAAAGTAAGTGTGTGTGTGTGTGTGTGTAAGTGAGAGTGGGAGGGACGGGGAGAGAGGGAGAGAGAGGGAGAGAGAGTGTGTGTGTGTGTTTATTCCCCTTATGTTATGTAACTGATTTTGATTATGTGTAATTTTCTACTTTATTTTTATGTAACCGATCTTGACTATTTGTAATTTTATATTATGTGACTGATCTTGTCTATTGTAATTTTCTATTATATTTTATGTAATTTCTAAGGTATTTTCTTTTGTGTTGTTTTGTAATCTAATTTTGTATTTCATGTACATTATTGAAACCTGGTTGAGTGGAAGAGAAGGCCTCATGGCCTTAACTCTGCCAGGCAAAATAAACCTACTACTACTACTACTACTACAGTCGTACGTATGGCAACCCTGGCCTTTCACATGCCTTGTAAAAAACCGCTCATGCGCAGTGAAGAGTGCATGAGTGAGACACAAAAATCTTCCTGCAATGAGACAAACGTAAGCAATGTACATTTTCCTTCTTAAGTTACTTCTTGGCGACGGCGCTCGAAGTCGATCAATCAAGAATCAGAATTCTCGCCATCACATCTTAAAGCAAAGTAACACAGCTATCTATCACTTAAGTTGTGTTTCACCATCGCACCACGACTGTGTCGTTTGTGTATTACACGCCACGTTCCGCATTTCACTTGTTTGCAACTCGTCACTGATACTAATACTGCTATATCACAAGAAATGGCCAACAGCGGAGTACGTCCTTGGGCAGGTCTTCCTGGCCAGGAGACTGTAAGGTTGCTTGGAGCCTACAACCACGGCTTCGTCTTTACTCAACTTGTTCCACAAGTGGACTCCGAAACTGTCTTGAATCTTGGTCATCGTGTCCGAGCTGGTCGTCTCGTTGAAGAAGAGCTGCCAGGACTGGTAGGGTATCGGGAAGAACTCCTTGTCCGACAGGATGTGGAATCCTTTGCACTTCTCTGTGGAGAGTTCTGTGACCTGTGAAGAGTGAAGTCAGTCTTAGGGTCTGTTCCACTAAGCTTTGCTAAAATAACGCTAACAGCATGTTAAATAACATGTTGTTAAAAAGTTAAAAATCTGTTAGTGTAATACAGAGTGATTTATATAGAACTGACACATTTCTTTCATTAATTGTTCCAAAACTAATTGTGCTAGCGACAATTTATTATACCTAAAATGTAGAGGAATTTTGGGAGATTATTTACCTCTATAGTAAATGTTGTCCGGCGTTGTCAAATCCGGAGATCTCGGTGGCCACAGGTTCCTGGAAATTATTCGGTCGTCACATAATCGGATAAATGGAACCATGCTTCATCTGTGAACCATGTGATGGACAATATGGCAGAATTTTGCACAATGAACGTCTGAAACCAACAGCAGAATGTTCTGGAGTTTCGATTCCTTGTCACTAGATGCCCAGATGTTTAATTTTATTCCTATTGTTGGCAGCTGTTTTCGACATTTTGTGTCAACGTGAAAATGCAGTACACATTAAATCAACGACTCTTCCTTGTGAAGCAATACTGGATTACGAGTTCAATTACAGCTACTCAAAGGGCATACCAGAGAGAATTTGGTGTTCGCAATCCTCCCAGAAGAAACACAATACTGGGACTGGTAAACAAATTGGAAACAACTGGATCTCTGGTGAGTGAAAAGGGCAAGCATCGTTCATCTAGGCTTCCCACGGTTGTTGTTGACGTAAGAGCACGACTGGAGCAGTCACCCAAAAAATCATTAAGACGTTTGTCGCAGGAGACAGGGTACACCTACTCAATGTGTCAGAGAGCCTAAAGCCATATAGGGTTACGGTTGTTCATCAGCTACAGGAACCAGATAAGGATAAAAGATTGAATTATTGTCGTTGGTTTCAGACGTTCATTGTGCAAAATCCTGCCATATTGTCCATCACATGGTTCACAGATGAAGCATGGTTCCATATATCCGGTTATGTGACGACCGAATAATTTCCAGGAACCTGTGGCCACCGAGATCTCCGGATTTGACAACGCCGGACAACATTTGCTATAGAGGTAAATAATCTCCCAAAATTCCTCTACATTTTAGGTATAATAAGTTGTTGCTAGCACAATTCGTTTTGAAACATTTAATGAAAGAAATGTGTCAGTTCTATATAAATCACGATTTGAAGTACTTTGGTTATGTAATATGTAACCCGTTGCGCGGAAAGGGGCCTAATTCGTGAAAGGAAATTTTACAGAGGAACAATAACGATTTTGCGGTGTAAAAATTGTATCTCTATGTTTTGACATATTGCGCTACCTGTAAGCTTTCTTTACATACTAAGCTAGGACATAGTTCTATTATTTGCCACAAAGTCGCGCAAAATGAGTTTTACTGACTGAATACCGACAGTAGAAAAGGGACCCAAGGTTGCTTACGGGATTATAACATTGCCGACTTTAGGTCTCTTTCATTTTGTACTATAATACGCTGTTCGAATTGCCCTTGATTTAATGTCATGGAGAAGAACATTAATATAGAAGGTTTAAGTGACGAATTTCTAACTTTTTATACTGATTATTTTACATCACGTGAGTGAAAGTGAAACAGAAAGTGACGTGGAGAATGAAAAATCTGACGGCCAGTTAGAAGACACTGTTTCAGTTATTGTTTCAAGTTCATGTTTTCTGTATGTATTTCATATCAATTCCATGCTGAACTTAATGTTTAATGTCAGTGTTGTATTTCATATTAATTTGTTTATGTTCACTTTATGTTCAATTCATTTTGCAGAAAAATTTTCTTTTATATTATCAATCAAACACAGCTTGCAACATACTAATACATACATAAGCCATGTTAATGTTATTTCTAACTTCTTATTTCATGTATAACTCATAGTAACTACACAGTGCTTCTTAAATACCTAAATCTTTCTTATAGTTGCTAAGAAAACAAGTGAAAACTTTAATTGCAGTCTTAGGGTTTGTTCCATTTTAATTAAAAAAGAATGGTATTCAATCATATGACTTATTTTAATGTACGCGTAAATTAAGCAATTATAAATTTATCCATGTCAATCTTTCGTACACTACTTTTAACACTTGAATATAAATAATTGATTAAATGGCGATCTTACTCGTGTTAATTATGTAAGCATGTGCGGCTTACAGCTGTTTCGGTGCTACTTGACACCATCCTCAGAGCCTACTAGATCTCGGCGCTATCTCAACTTCGCTGCCTGTTGTGTGGGTGCGTTCGTGTGATGAAAAGTTGTGTCAAATAGTGTGTGTGTTCTGAAATTGATCTGTGTGTTGAGAATTTGAGCCTTCAGTTTTGAGGATTTGAAGAAAGTTTGTGTCATCTATGGGCTAAAGAAATTATGGAATGTGAAGTGGAGAAAAAGAACACTTTCGACATATTCTTCTGTTTGAATTTAACATAGGAGCAAAGGTAGCGAAAGCGGCTCGAAAGATATGTGACCAGAATATTGTACGAAATGGAAATATACCAATTGGAAATTTATCCTTTGAAAATGTGGAAAAATTCAAATATCTCGGAGCAACAGTAACAAATATAAATGACACTCGAGAGGAAATTAATCGCAGAATAAATATGGGAAATGCCTGTTATTACTCGGTTAAGAAGCTTTTGTCATCTAGTCTGCTTTAAAAAATACGGAAAGTTAGAATTTATAAAACAGTTATATTACCGGTTGTTCTGTATGGTTGTGAAACTTAGACTCTCACTTTGAGACAGGAACAGAGATTAAGAGTGTTCGAGAATAAGGTGCTTAGGAAAATATTTGGGATGAAGTTGCAAGAGAATGGAGAAAGTTACACAACGCAGAACTGCACGCATTGTATTCTTCACCTAACATAATTAGGAACATTAAATCCAGACGTTTGAGATGGAAAGTGCATGTAGCACGTATGAGGGAATCCAAAAATGCATACAGAGTATTAGATGGAAGATCTGAGAGGGAAAAGACCTTTGTGGAGGTCGAGACGTAGATGGGAGGATAATATTAAAATGGATTTGAGGGAGGTGGGATATGATGCTAGGGACTGGATTAATCTTGCACAGGATAGGGACCGATGGCGAGCCTATGTGAGGACGGCAATGAACCTCCGTGTTCTCTAAAAGCCGTAAGTAAGTAATGTTGGAAGGACTTTATGATCACGCTGTACTTCTACTAAGTTAGTTCTTGAGACATCGTTTGTTTATCGGACTCTTCTGTACATATGTAATATGAGGAATTCATACTTGGAGTTTTGATCACTTTTCGTTACACCTGCCTATGAGTATGTGTATTGTTGACAGCTGTTTGCAGTTAACTGTCTTCACCTTTCACAGCTGGATTCATTTCAAGCTTACCTCATAGCAGTCACACATCCTGAGCATCACCCTGGTGATGAGACCAGGACCGTTGTGGATCCAGATGTCCCCTCGAAAATTTGTGCGCAGCTCTTCCACGCACTGGGTGGCTACGTCATGTCCGACACCCTCAGTAGCGAAATTGAGTACGCCGCTCGCTAGATTGTCAGAGGATTCCACGCCCACGTAGTTCGAACTCAGGCCTTCCAGCGACCTGGACTCAATCACAGAAGCAGGACGTCAATATTGTGCGGGTTTATATGTTGAAATGCTGGGGACTATCACCACAAAATAACAAGGCATTATTTGAAATGTGGATATGGAGAAGAATGGAGCATATGAAATGGACGGACAGAATGAGAAATGAAGCTGTGTTGGAAAGAGTGGGTGAAGAAAGAATGGTGCTGAAACTAATCAGGAAGAGGAAAAGGAATTGGCTGGGTCACTGGCTAAGAAGAAACTGCCTACTGAAGGATGCACTGGAAGGATTGGTGAACGGGAGAAAATTTGTGCCAGAAGAAGAAATCAGATGGAAGACGACATCAAGATTAGGATTCAAATTCAAATTTAAATTAAGCCAAACAGTGATAGGCTTCGTCACAAATACAGAAGGTGAAAAAACATAGTACAAATATATAGCCTATAATTTAAAACAGTAAAGTTTAATTAGACCAATGAAAACGCAAAATATTTTGGAACTATAAACATTAATGAAAACACTTCACTCTTAATGTATTATTTGTAACTAAATGTAGATAGACAACTTTATTTATTAAAAACAATTTCATTTGAATATATGTTTAAAAAACTCATCTACAGAGTAGAAAGGATTAATTAGAAGCCAATTATAAAATCGAGTTTCGGTAACCTCTAGTATTGACTAGGAAGCTTGTTAGATAATTTCATCCCCATGGCAGAAAAATTGGTATTAGTGTTATTTCTATGTAATTAAATATTCTTTTTGCTTGTGATAAAACACAATCAACAAAGTTAAAAATTCCGAACATGAAGTTTCAAACTTAAAACCCGAATTTTATTTCACATAAAAACATATATTTTCACAAAAAAATTATGTAAATACATATTTTAAGGAAATCTATTATAAACACATAAATCTTGGAGTTTTTTTTACTTAAATAATTTTTACAAGAACTTTTAAATATTTTAAAACTAAATCAATTATGTCACTCAGAAGTATGTTATCTTTTTTAAGAATTCTTGGTTGTTCCTTGTTTCTAAGCGCTGTGTGGTGTATTCGTGATCCATTTTCGTAATATTATTGCCTCAAGTTCTGAGAAGTGCTCGGCAGCATATCAATGTCATTATTAGAGGATAAATTAACATGGACAAGGAGGAGAGATCTTGCAACACATAATTAGGAATGTTTATTGTTGCTGAAGATGATTTCATTCCACGCGTTGTTTGTGAAACACAACATATAAGAGCTCGGGTATGAACATTATTTAATTTAAACAAATCTCTCGCCTCTCGCTCATGTCTATCAAGTAAGGCAATATATATTATCTTGTTGTGATTCCCTGTTTTCGGGCTTCGTCAATCGATATCCTTCAAACATACTGAAAGATGGCTGTTTAAAAAACGATTTGGCTTTCCTATTAGCAAATTTAAGCTTTTGTGTGACACGATAAAAAAAAAACTCGAAACATCCAAAAACCTGTTGTCTGAAACAGGGAGGTGCGTGCCGTGGAAATTAAACTAGACTCGCTACCAGGTTCAGAAGTACAAGTACTAAGGGACAAATTCCAGAATGTGTTTGGGAAAAACAGTGGATATAAAAAAAGTGTGTAAAGTTGCTCAAGTATTGAAGGGTGTGCCTGTAGGTGAAATTGACGGTGTTTGTGTTTGTGACATTTCTCTCTTTAAATATGCACGTCTGACGTCCTGTGATGCGGAAAGATCGTTTTCACAGTATAAGTCGTTGTTCAGAGATAATCGGCATGCATTTTTGATGGAGAATTTGAAGATGACCTTTGTTGTTCACTGCAATTCTTGGCCAACTACTAGCACTCAAGTGTGCTTGGTGAGTACCTAGTAACATTTTTTTTTTAAGCTAAGTAAAATATTTTTGTCATATTAAAAAAAATATTTTTAGCAAATATTTTCGTACCTTTTAGAACATAAAAATAAATATATTTAAATTTTTTAGCACATAAAAATCCGCTCCCTAGTTATGTAACCTATAGTATAGAATATTAATTTGTTCACCGTTTCCAATTTCATGATCTTGTATTTTGACTACTAATGAGTAATTGTCTATGTTATGTCGAGTGTGAAGGACTACGTCGTGTGTGTGTGTGTATATATATATATATGTATATATATATATATATATATATATATATATATATATATATATACCGGGTGTTTCAGACCACCCGTATCAGCCTTTTTGCTCGAAAACTATATGATACTGGTTGTTCATAAAAAAATGACAACCGAAACCTATGCAAAGAATCGATTGGTGGTAGTATCATTTCTCGTAACAAACCGGAAGTAGGGGTGGCTGTGGTCAACTTCGAAATTTCAAATGAGACCATGGGTCATTGAAGGTACCATTGCAAAGTACTTTTAAAAAGAAACAACTTTTACTGAAACTTTTTTTTCTAACTTTTATTGCTTACCCTCAAAGCAACAAAAATGGTATTTTCTGAGAAATGTTGTATGTTGTTTATGTACGTACACTCTTCATAGTAAGTGTTCAAAATGAAGACGGTAAAATACAGATCTAAAGATTGGAATATAATGAAAGCAACTCAGTTAGTGCAAATAGTTAACAGGAAAAATGTAAGGAAGAATACAACGAATGGAATGTAATAAAATAATAAAAAATATGACATTTAAATAAAACCCACAGTAAAAAGGGTATGATAATAAATTCATCTGGTGATCAAAAAAAAAAAAAAAAAAAGAGGAAAGGAAGAAAAAGAAATATAAAAATCGAAATAATTTTGAATTGTATTCTCATAGTTATGAAACAAAAGGTATGAATTCTTTAAGATTGTTTGAACCAAAATGCAACACTGTTACAGTATTTAATCATAGTAGTAATGTAGAGCGATCGGTTTGGAAGTAAATCCCGAAAAGACAAAGTATATGATTATGTCTCGTGACCAGAATATAGTACGAAATGGAAATATAAAAATTGGAAATTTATCCTTCGAAGAGGTGGAAAAATTCAAATATCTTGGAGTAACAGTAACAAATATAAATGACACTCGGGAGGAAATTAAACGCAGAATAAATATGGGAAATGCGTGTTATTATTCGGTTGAGAAGCTCTTATCATCCAGTCTGCTGTCCAAAAATCTGAAAGTTAGAATTTATAAAACAGTTATATTACCGGTTGTTCTGTATGGTTGTGAAACTTGGACTCTCACTCTGAGAGAGGAACATAGGTTCAGGGTGTTTGAGAATAAGGTGCTAAGGAAAATATTTGGGGCTAAGCGGGATGAAGTTACAGGAGGATGGAGAAAGTTACACAACACAGAACTGCACGCATTGTATTCTTCACCTGACATAATTAGGAACATTAAATCGAGACGTTTGAGATGGGCAGGGCATGTAGCACGTATGGGCGAATCCAGAAATGCATATAGTGTGTTAGTTGGGAGACCGGAGGGAAAAAGACCTTTAGGGAGGCCGAGACGTAGATGGGAGGATAATATTAAAATGGATTTGAGGGAGGTGGGGTATGATGATAGAGACTGGATTAATCTTGCACAGGATAGGGACCGCTGGCGGGCTTATGTGAGGGCGGCAATGAACCTTCGGGTTCCTTAAAAGCCATTTGTAAGTAAGCAAGTAATTTAGGCCCAAGAATATATAACAAATTTATATTTAAATATCCTAATCTTGTCAATTCTAATAGTTCTAGTATTAAATTTAAAAAGTTATGTATGGATTTTATAAAAATTGAAAAATTGTAAATTTAAATTTATATACTATAATTGCAAATTGTATTGTATAAATTGATTATAATTGTATTGTGTAATTATTAATTTCAATTCAGGAATCCGCCCCTGAGCACGAGTTCTACTCTTTCAGGGGCGAGCTAAAGTTTCTCTGTATATTTTATAATTTATGTTACAATTATTACCAAAATAATAAGTAAATAAATAAATTGAAAAGAATCTGAATTGAAAAAGTACAATTTTAGTTTACTTTTTAATCTAGATAATGTCCGACAGTCTCTGAGATGTTTTGGTAGAGAGTTCCAGAGATGAGCTGCAGAGACGGTGAAAGATGAAGAGTAGAAGGATGTTCTGTGTTTAGGAATGGAGATTGTGATACGGCGTTGTGAGCGAGTATCTATTTCGTGATATGAGAATATATTCATCTCCCTTATTTCTAACATTGTACTTAAGGAACTGGGGCAAAAAGTAACGTTACTAAAACATTTTTATGAATTCGTTATCGTATTTCCTTGCAATTCTGGTAGTTTATAGTGTATTTTTACAATAGGCTATAATTATGGCGCCTTAACTACACATTAATCCGGTATCTGGGTGACCTTCGCCTCTATACTGATTACTTACTTCAGTAGAATCACGTCGAGGTCCAAGTACGTCCCTCCATACTTCCACAGCGTCAGAAATCTCAGCACATCACTGGCATGTTCGCTGGGCCACTGTGAGGAAACGATCTGCTGCCAGAAGTTCCATTTCTCCAGAGGGGTGTTAGCGAAAAGCCTAGCTATATCCACTCTCCACAACCTCACATTGGGATACGTGAAAACAGCTTTGACGTAATCGCTGAAGTCTTGTAGTGTACCGATTATGGGGCACGAGTAGAGCAGGTACACTGTTTGGTTGGGATTCATCTGGGCAGCAGACTCTACTGCGCATGCCTGTCGCTTATGCAGCAAGAGACCCTTGTGGCTGTAGCTTCCATTTTGATTCAGTAGACACCTTGTCTCTAAGAAGATTATGTTCCTATCGCCGGTTCTCGGCTCCATTTCTTTGTAATAAAGGATCGGAGCGACTGTTGTAGAATTTTGTATCACAGTTTTTGCCTTCTGAATCGAATTCTTGTCTAAACCTGTAGCATTTTTCACTGTTTTGTTATGTTTCCTTGGAATTGACATTTCTGCTTTACTACTTGTTCCTCTGGTGACCCAAGTTCTTTGCACTGATTCCGTTCCACGACTGTTCTTTGTTACACTGTCATCAGCAACACGATCAATTGTGGCGAGAAACTGGGTAGAATTCACTCCTGTTGGGTGTTGTATTAGCTGATGAGACACTTTCTCTCCAAAGACGTAGACTTTGATGCTTTGGTGGTTGAGTCCGTTACAAAGTAAATTGTTGGCGCACATGGTCTGGATGTACTCTTGATTCCACAGTAGCATGAAGACAGAAAAGACCAGTGCAACGACCAGAATGCTTAGTTTTCGCATGTTGAAATTCTTGCGGAGATCTAAAACAGACAAATTTAATTATCAAATGGTGCTATAGCACATTAAGGGCCGATTTCTAAAACGAGGGCTAGACCATGGCTATGGCTTTAAACCGCTTTTCGATCTATAAAACGAGGTCTTTTTCATTTTTCTGAGCCACGGCTCGAAACCATGGTCTGAAGCAGAGACCACGGCTAGGGCAGGTTTAAAACCACGGTTTCATGTATACAAGATGGAAGCAGTAGATCAGCTGGATGATTATCAACAGTAATCTCACTAGACGTTTTGATTTATCTAGAGAAAATCAAAACTCGAGTGGGATTTAATTGACTATTACACGATTAGAAGAAAGTATATAAAGATTAGAAGTAACGAAGTACTCCAATACGATAAAATATTAATTGACTTACGAAAATACAACAGTCTTCAAATGTATTATTGTACCATCTCAACATTACAAATATTACGCTAGATGCATGCTAGATGGCAGTAGTGAGCAATGCCTTCTCGTCGAGAAGTTATCGATCTATTATATCTGTATATATTTCATCTAGACTGTGACTATAAATTAAGATTTTATAATAGTATTAAGTTTTTTGACTTGTTCCATATTCTAGCTATAAGCATGTATGAATACCATGGAATGTTAATAAATACAATACAATACAATACACGATGGCAATGTTACTAGTCAAGAAGGCTTTGTTGATTCAGTTTCATTTTTATTAAAATGCAACATTCCACTTCAATTATCCGAATCCCAGTAATCAACGTCACTTGACATGATTTTCAATAAATCTTAATATTAAACCATCTCTGATACGTGACTATTCATAATATCATATAGCAGAAGCTATAACATAACCTAACTAATATACACAAGTGTTAGAAAAGTTTTTATTAACGACGATGACATAAAAAATAAACATGAATAATTTTAAAAGGAATAATTATTGAATGTACAATTTTCAAATTTGAATGTGGTTGGTGGTTCAATTGATGTTATATTGGACGTGTGCGTAATAGAAGTGGAACTCGTTGATTTAGGCCTACATGGTGTATTCAACTTATTCAGGATTTCCGAATGGTGCTCTTCATTTATTTGTAAATCGGATTTCAGAAGATGCATAGGTATGATCAGTGATCTTTATTAATTCTTGTTCTTGAATGCCAATGCGAGTCATATTTGAAACTGCTGTGCATCGACTGGAGTGGTTTGTAATTATATACATATATATATATATATATATATATATTTTTTTTTTTTTTGACGTCCAGACCAGCGCAGTTTCAAATGTTGGCAAACAAAGAAACAAATGCTAGGGACGCGATAAAATTAAACAAATGGTAGGGACGCGATAAAATTGTGCGATAAGCAGCCATGATTGGTTGAAATACGTCCTTTCGTACCGTTTTATTGGTCAAAAGTAGTATATCGTAGTAAGAGTGTAATAGTCAAGGAAAATTTGTGTCTGCGATATTAAATCCCCGGATTAGAGTGATGAGAAACAAATAATTCTTTGTAACTATATAACGACGATAATTTCAGACGAATATTTCGATTTTCGAAAGAATCAACGCAAAATTTAGCAAGAACGCTAAATAAAATCTGCAGCGAAATGTAAGAGGCGGCAGGTTGACGACTTTTTTACACCTTGTTGCTTTGAGGGAAGTAAAATATAATATTTTATATTAATTATACATTTATGTCTGTAAGACGATATCACTTAATTCGTAGTCTTTACAGTAATTTTTTTGTGCGAGATCGTGCGTATTTGCTTGTTTTCCGCACAGAACCAATACACGGTAAGTGTGAATTACCACATTCAGTATTCCCAACCTAACACACACAACAATTTCCCTCTTCTTACCGCTTAAGCGCGACATTCATTTTACTGCTTTAGGCTTTTAACATATTATTTTTAGAGACGTTTAACATAGTAATAATTATAAATTGTAAACTTACCACTGCAATTTCACCTAAATTGCACTGTTAATTATTGTTTTTAAATATTTGCAAAAATTAAGTAAAGTCTACTACTCCACTAAAGTTACTGCATACGTGATGCAAGTAACATTAAGGAAGCCGTGAAAAAATCAACAAGATTCCAGATGCCGATGTTATTACTGCAATATGTTATATAAATAATATTGTTAAAATATTAAAATGAAAAATAAATCATTACATAACCTTACCGTTTGTTTTAAGTTCGCATTTATAGACTGGGGGGGGGGGGGAAGACAGACGTATATCACGGCCTGCTGGAGTATAGTAAACACAGTAAACATTTTATAGCAACAATGTTGAAGAAATATATTTTCGTTTTCCGAAGTTGCCGTCATTAAACAGAAACCAACATGGAGATTTCATTGCAACTAATTAGAAATTCGTCTTTCAGGTATGTAATAAACGATCTTCGCACAAAATAATGTACGATACACGAGCGGTATGTTTGTTTTCATGTTCTCGGAAATTTAAAAAGCTCAACTACGTTTCGCTTTTTCAATCTTTTCCTCGACCATGAAAACGTCAACATACCGCTCTTCTAACGTATATTACTATTACATTTTATATCATACTTGAAAATGACGTGGACCTACACGAATATGAAGCAAACATGATTTTGTTTTCTTATTTTAAGTTTAATGCTACAGGGGCAGCTTTTCACGTAGTAGGCCTATTATGTGTGAAAATAGAACCATGCTATATTTTACTTTCAATTGAAATTTTAATCCAGTTAATATTTTAGGTTATTAATTCCTTAGGACCGGATTTTCAGGTAGTTAATGTTGGTAGTAGTTATGAACAAATGATAAACTACAACATAAACGCTCGACTTCTTTTTGGTCAATAACATTCTGATACTTAAAAATCCGTTCCCCATTAAGTACTAAGTAATGCTAGTATTTTAAACACACATATGTTCTGTTAATGAGTAAATATAACAATAACTTAGCTGATAACAAAATAATGTGACTTACTGGAATTCAATAAAAATATTAATCCCTATGTTCATTTCTTTTTAATATCGACTGTTTATCAGGAATAAAAATCGATTCTTAGCTGCGTTGCCACATATAAAACCCACAAACCTCGGTTTCTTCTCAAACCGCGTCTCGACTTTGTTTTAGAAATCGCGTAAGGATTCAGACCTCGATCACAGTTTTAAAGGCGTAGTTTTTGAACCGCGATTTCGTCCGTGTTTTAGAAATCGACCCTAAGGGTCGTATTCGTAGACGAGACTTCGGACCAAAGTTGACTTTGGAAAGTACAAAGTCGCCATTTACCTATTCACAGACGACACTTTGAGGAAAGTAAACTGCAATCGTGACTTTACTTCGAAGTCGCCGAAAATCTAGACTTTGACCTTGACTTTCGTTGTGGACGTAAGGACAATGGCTGATATTTGGAAAATTGTTGAATTTGTCGAGAATATTAAGGACAACTAGGAGGTTATTAAAGCTACTCGTGTTTCTTGGCGTATTATTAGATATATTTCATATTCTTTATTTGCCTGAAAGTACAAGAATACAAGAGGCCTCGTCAATGTGTTAATATAAAACCAATATGTCAATATTTAAAATATTAAAAGAGTAAAAAATAATAAAATTTAACTAAAATACTACATCATTTTCAACAAAATTCATTCATACTATAAAAGGGATTATTTTGTAGCCATCTCTTAAGCTGAAGTTTAAATTGTGTTTCATTAAGTGCCTTTATATTTGTTAGTATCTTATTATATACTTTTATTGCAGTAATTACATAGCTCGATTGTGTTTTCTGCAACCTGACATGTGGTACGGTTAATTGATCATTATTTCTGGTTTCATAGCGATGCAGATCAGCTATACTTGTATAATTAGTAATATTCTTGTTTACATACATTAAAAGTTCAAAAAAATATATAGATTGTAGACTGTCATAATCTTTTCATATTTGAAAAGAGATCTACATGATAGTCTGGGTGGTGACATTGCTAAAATACGAACTGCATTTTTCTGCAGTAACAAAATGTTTGGAAGATCAGAACTATTTCCATATAAAAGTAATCCATATCTAATAACACTTTCAAATAGTGCATAGTAAACTTGATTTAAATAATGTTTGGGAACCTTGTACATGATACTTCTCAAGAGATAAATTACTCTAGAAATTCTTTTACATACATAACTGACATGGCTGTTCCACCTTAGTTTAGGATCCAGATACATACCCAGCATCTTTACAGATTCATTTATCACATTATTTTGGGTTTGTTTCAAACTTAGCGTTAACACATGAGTTTTTTCATCATTAACAATAAATCCATTAATTGAAAACCACTTTCTTATTGCAGCAAATACAGCTTGCCTCATAAAATCTAACTCAGCAGTATTATTATGTGTGATAACAAAAGTTGTATCGTCAGCATACATTATAGTTTTAGCCGACACATTGTATGGCAAGTCATTTATCATAATAAGAATAGAGCCTGAGGAACACCACAACAAATTCAAATCAAGGTACAGATTTGATAAACAGACCGTATTAGATATCCTCGTCATGTTTAAATATTCATTGATGAATAATAATCAAAAGGATTATCTGTTCCACCATAATACCACTTCTTATTTCATCACGATTCTACGCTACAGGTAAGGATTGCACATAATTAGATATACTTAGTGACTTCTAAGGAATATTTAATTAATTAACTGTATATCTAACCGTATGACCTATCCTCTATAGAATTAAAGATTTATCCTTATTATCTATTACCAGTTTCATTTTGGTGCAAAGGTTACCATCCACTCTGTATATGCTACTTGTGGAAAATTGTTACCTACATACAGATGGACTCCCATTAAGAGTCGCTCCAAATTTTAATTCCGTATCTGTACATAGTTGCAATTATTTATACATATATCACTCTTCGTAAACGCTAACAAATTTTTCATAGGCGACCTCACTGTAGATTATCCTTAAGGCTCATTCACAATGAAAATTAAACATAACGTAAGCGTTAATTTAAGAATATAAACGTTACGGTAAAATCAAGAAGTCATACCATCATTCACGATGGGAACATAAACATAACCGCAAACATACTTGGTAACCATGGAAACATGACAACCACGCCATTTCCTCATATTCTGTCGTATACTTCAGCGCTCCACAATTGTGTTCTCTTTGCAAATCACGTAAGCATAAGCATGAAAGTTTGGAGTTTGCAAACTTTCATGTTAACGTCTTACGGTAATGTTTATGTCAATGCTTATGTGAATCATTATGAATGATCCCATTTGGTAGCCTGGGCGCAAACTTCTGTGTTTATGTTACGGTTATGTTTAATTTTCATTGTGAATGGGCCCTTACACTTTACAAGTTTTCGACGGAAACAACGTGGAATCTGTACCTGAGAATTAATATATGCCTGTAAACGAAGTTCTACATTCACTATTATATTAGAATATACGGAGTGATCCAAAATTCGCGAACATTAAAATTGTAGTGCCTGTATTCAGTAGTACAGTTGGAAAGTGCTATCGGCTGCCGCTATATAGCATCATGGGTATTAACAGCAACAAACCTAGACGTCATTGTGATGTGTATGTATATACACTAATGCTTGCAGTAGTCCTTTGTTTATTGCTCGGCAAACATGTCGTTTTCCCAAAAGCAACGAGTTTTCATTGTTAAACATTATTTTTCCAGTCGTTCTTATGCACGTGTTGTAGGCGAATTTCGTAGGAATTATCCGGATGTGGTAGTGCCTAACAATCCGACCATAACGAGATTAATCGCCCGTTTTAGGTAATGTGGATCAGCGATTATTGATGAACGTGATTGTTGGTTCCAGCAGGACAGTGCCACACGTCACACATCTAATGAAATCATGCAGTTTTTGCGCGAGTTTGTTGGTGAATGTATCATTTTTCAAGAATTATGGTCCCCACGTTCCCCCGACTTGACTTCCCCAGATTTCTTCCTGTGGGGTTATCTTAAAGGAAGAGTATACAAAAACAGGCGTCATGCTGGAGGAACTAAAGAGGAACATAACAATGGAGATTAACAACATCAATGTACGCGTGCTCAAAAAAGTGGCCTCAAACATGGTAAAAAGAGTTTGTACATGCATTACTGAACAGGGCTGCCATTTTCGCATATGTTGTGAAAAATGATGTAACTCATGTGAAAACTGATGTAAGTAAACCTAATAAATTCATCTTTATAAATACAGGGACATCATTTTATTTTTACTAACATTTTTAATATTAACCTGGCTATACCTTTAAAGAACCGGAAACACAGTTTGCCACCCCCTTCGACGACCGTAATTCGATGGTACTGGCGTAAAACACAAACAAATCACTCTACTAGGTATAGGAGAGAAGAAAAGTAGTTCATCCATTTACGTAAACTAGGAAATATCGCGATTTCGAGTTCGATAATTTTCAGTAGGCTTTTGTTTAATCAAAATACAGTACTGTATTAACACTTAGTGTTTAGTAATCCGTGCGAACGTATTCATTATGCAGTGTATATTATACTGTCTACAGCACATTAGCGTACAATATAGAGAATGAAGTTAAATTGACAAATAATCATAATATGGATATTTAAACACATTTTTGAAAATGGTGGCCGTTCATTTCGATACAGGCTTCAGTTCTAATGTGCATATTACCGCACTATAGACTATTGCATTTAATTGCAATTGCCAGTTTCGTCCTTCGTACTAGTAACTCATGTTGAAATAATTCTACCTACTCTATAAAAGAGTACCTTACGTACTGTAAATTCAATCTTCACTTCTGCCCGACCCGAAAATATAAAATTACTCAGACATGCTATCTACTGTCCGTCCAAGTGGTTATACCACAGGATCGTAGAAAGGGGGAAATCACGTGACAATTACTTAACGAGGCCCTTTTATTTAAGTTATTTTAAACAGTTGTATAATATTCTGTAAACGTCCAATTCCTAAGAAATTAATGTTTTCAGAAAAGAGCTAAGACAGCCCAGCCACTAGCCTTTACAGAGGGGCACAGCAGAAGCAGGTGGGGAAAATCGGGATGCGACGTAGGCAAACGGACGACAGTACCTGTGCGAAAATATGATTCAATATTAAAAGCTCTTTCGTCACTTGAAAACGCGAACATATTTCTGGAACGTACTATACTCACTAACTCAGTACTGCTTACTATATGCGACCTTGGTTCTGTGTGGAGGACAGTTGGAACTTCATTAGTAGAAGGGGTGTGAGTGAAGTACATTCAAAAACTCAGACACAATAAAAATTGAAGTAAAAATAAAATTATGTCCCTGTATATGTGAACGTATTAAGATGTGCGCGACTTCAAATTGCATGTTATTGCTTGACAAAACACAATTTTCCTGTCTGTTGTGGAATAAGTAATGTCTCAAACCAGTGTCAAATCAGCGGGACCTTCGTATGTTCTTCTCAGTATCTGTGTTACAGTGCTGCCACTGGGAGCAAGAACGAATGTAAAATGATGACATGAGAGAGTCGCTGTCCGCTGAAGTCGGAAATACTCAAATATTTAGCATTGTTGCGTAGTAAATTTTTATAACTGGAGGGAGTTTACTTGTGCACTGCTGTAGCGTTGTGTGTCCCTTGGTGTCATCTTGTATAGTCGGGTTAGAAAATTTTCACAAGTGCCGGAAAACAATGAATATACCATACTGATACAAATTATATAAAAGTGTAAAAAGTATGGAATATTAGGTTACGCTTTGCTTTATAAATTTTAGTTTTCTTAAGAAATTTAAACACAAAAGTAATTGAAAATAAATCACGTCATACTATGTCATCGTTTTAAGAAATATCAAGGTATACAGATTGTGACAAAAACAAACATCCTATATTGTTTACGTATTTCAAGGACGTGTAAAATTTTGTACATAAAAATCACAGAGTTAACAAAAAGTATGGCATATTACTAATAGTAATACTGGCTTTTAAGGAACCCGGAGGTTCATTGCCGCCCTCATATAAGCCCGCCATCGGTCCCTATCCTGAGCAAGATTAATTCAGTCTCTACATCACATCCTACCTCCCTCAAATCCATTTTAATATTATCCTCTCATCTATGTCTCGGCCTCCCCAAAGGTCTCTTTCCCTCCGGCCTCCCAACTAACACTCTATATGCACATCTGGGTTTGCCCATTTCTGGATTCGCCCATACGTGCTACATGCCCTGCCCATCTCAAACGTCTGGATTTAATGTTCCTAATTATATCAGGTGAAAATACAATACGTGCAGTTCTGCGTTGTGTAACTTTCTCCATTCTCCTGTAACTTCATCCCGCTTAGCCCCAAATATTTTCCTAAGAACCTTATTCTCAAACACCCTTAACCTATGTTCCTCTCTCAAAGTGAGAGTCCAAGTTTCACAACCATACAGAACAACCGGTAATATTACTGTTTTATAAATTCTAATTTTCAGATTTTTTGACAGCAGACTGGATGATAAAAGCTTCTCAACCGAATAATAACAGGCATTTCCCATATTTATTCTGCGTTTAATTTCCTCCCGAGTGTCATTTATATTTGTTACTGTTGCTCCCAGTTATTTGAATTTTTGCACCTCTTCAAAGAATAAATTTCCAATTTTTATATTTCCATTTCGTACAATATTCTGGTCACGAGACATAATCATATACTTTGTCTTTTCGGGATTTACTTCCAAACCTATCTCTTTACTTGCTTCAAGTAAAATTCCCGTGTTTTTCCTAATTGTTTGTGGATTTACTCCTAACATTCACGTCGATGTATGCAAAGCATAACGAGGCAAACCTTTTTCCAGTCTGTTCCCATTTGCTCAGTTTCGTTTGTTCTGTGTAGACACCCTCAGACAGTTCTACATTATTAACTTTATTTATAAATGCTAAGAAACCTTCTGGTGTAGATTAATAATTATATTGTGAGTTATCGTTTTTCGAGGTACACTAACTTATGCTCTGCTGGTGTGCGTTCTACTAGAGACCCGAACAGCTTTTACCAGCTCGGGGCTGGTCACGGACGACAGGTATTCAGTACCCGGTTGTCTTTGGTGGCGTGTGGACGTTTGTTGACAGGAAGGAATATATTTTAATATTTAATCATCACGATATTGTTTTTAATATAATTATTCAAGTTATATTATGGAATTATTGAAAAAGTAACTCAGAGCGGGAAGCCTAGGTGAGATTGATCCGTCGCTCAACAGTGTAGTGGGTGGAGAAATTGTGAAACGTTTTTTATTTTCACTAATTTTGAACCGTAATTTTATGTTGCAGATTTCTTGCAAGAAGTCTGGAGCTAGATAATCGAGAACTTCGAAACCTACTGATATAGGTATGTATTCACAATATTATGAGTACTTGTACCTTAGTAGACATAATACTATCCAAAAATCGGTATCTTTGCTACGATGGCTTTATAAGTACTTGAAGGAGGGAAACGAGAGATGAATGGCAATATGATTAAGATTTTGTTTTGCCCACTGAACTACGGTAACTAATTACTGTCTCCCATTTTTATATTTATCTTGTAAAAATGCAACATAAATTGGTTCTGTATAGTTTTCACGTAATAGCATCATGCATTGAACAGCGAACTTCTTCCAGTAAATTCTTGTACGTAATTCATATCTATGTATGGAATTGAAGCACAAACACCTGCAGGTCGCTCAGCAAGTACTGCAGGCCCATGTGACTGTATACCTATCGGTTTGCTGCAAAACTTTGTGTGGACCACGGATTACAAGCTAAGCGATTATCAGTAGAAATATAAAAAAAAATTCTAATTCTGAGGGAAGTAAAATATCCGTTCACTAGTTCAGTGAGCTAGATTTCATGGCTAGGCGGGTAGGTGGATGAATGGATGGATGATTGGCTGGTTTGGTACAAGATGAAAAAAAAATGATCGATTGGGATGTGTGGGCGAATGAATGGGTAAAAAGTGAAAGAAATTGTGGACTGGGGTAGATGAATGAATGAGTGAGTGAATGGATGAAGAAAGGAAGCAATGAATTAATTAATGAAGAAAGGAATGAATGAATGAAGAAAGGAAGGAATGAATGGAAGGTATGAATGAATGAATGGAAGGTGTGAATGAATGAAAGGAATGAATGAAGAAAGAAAAGAATGAATGAATTAATGAATGAATGAAGAAAGAAAGGAATGAATGAAAGAAGGAAGGAATGAATGAATGAAGAAAGGAAGGAATGAATGAATGAAGAAAGGAATGAATGAATGAATGAAGAAAGGAAGGAATGAATGAATGAAGAAAGGAAAGAATGAATGAATGAAGAAAGGAAGGAATGAATGAATGAAGAAAAAATGAATGAAGAAAAGAATGAATGAATGAAGGAATGAATGAATGGAGAAAGGAATGAAAGAAGGAATGAATGAATGGAGAAAGGAATGAATGAATGAATGAAGAAGTGAACGAATGAATGAAGAAAGGAAGGAATGAATGAATGAAGAAAGGGAGGAATAAGAGAATGAATGAAGAAAGGGGGGAATGAATGAATGAAGAAAAGAATGAATGAATGAGTAAATGAATGAAGAAAGGAATGAATGAATAAATGAAGAAAGGGAGGAATGAGTGAATGAATGAAGAAAGAGAGGAATGAATGAATGAATGAAAAAGAAATGAAGGAAGGACTGACTGAATGATGAATGAATGAAGACAGGAATGAATGAATGACTGAAGAAAGGAGTGAATGAATAAATGGATGAACGAATGAAGAAAGAAGGAATGAATGAATGAATGAAGAAAAGAAGGAATGAGTGCATAAATGAACGAATGAATGAAGAAAGAAATGGATGAATAAATGAATGAACGAATGAAGGAAGAAGGAATGAAGAAAGGAATGAATGAGTGGAGAAATGAATGAATGAATGGTGAAAGAAATGATGAACTGGAATGATTGAATGAATGATAACTTTGAAGCTGTAATAGCTTTTGTAAACGTGAGTAGTAAATCTTTCCCCTCCATGCGACGACTTGTAGAGAAGTAAACAATACCCCCTCCCCCTCAAAAAGAGGTATTAGTTTTCAATAACCGTATGTCTTTTTCTTTTGATTCCTTTGAATGTTATTTTGTTTGTTTTTTAAAGTATGCTGATCTGAAGTGGACGGGGACCGCAGCCTACTGGTGCAGTTCGTGGGGACAGCTTTCATGCACTTACGGAGCTGATGGGCAGTAGCAGAACATGGGTAAGTTGCATGGATTTTCAACATTGAGTTTCTAGCAATGTCCTGCCTAAATTTTGACGAAATATTCTATTTTTAAGTAGGCCTAGTTGAAATGCTGGCACTATGTACAGTATTTAGCCTGTACTGATACCAAAGAATTCTTGGCGTTTACACAACCTAATGATTTTTCTTCGTTCAACTGTACGTAAAGGGTGAAACTGCTGGAATATCTTCCACAACAGCGTAGCAATATCGTCGGTTAACTATACTGCTTACTCTGTTACATGTATACGGAAATGGAATTTCAACGTTCTTTTATTTCGGGTTGCTTTGGCAACGCCAAAGTCAGAGAACTGTATCTTACAGTTATGTACGACGCATTTAACTCTTGTTAATGTGCATTCTTTGGTAAGACATTTTTTTATGATTCATAATGTTGTCTCAGAGTTCTTTTTCACTATTAGTCCGACCTTGGCAGCCCTTAGATCTATATACGATGTGCAGGTGCTCGCTTATTGGAAGCGAGCATTATGGGCACGCATTTGTAAAGGTGACGTCACACTCTACTATGACTCTAAAAATAATACAGTCATAACTACCGAAAGTTTGTTTGAATAAATGCAAGATAAACATTTCAAAGTCGTATGATTGCCAAGTATTAGTACGAGCCCTGCAGACTTTACGTTTGAACTTAGAGATACGACAGTTCTGCTATTTGACAGAGGTTTAAATAGATATTAGAAAACCGCCTGTAAGTCAAAATTCAATTTTTAGGAGTTACGACACTATTATTTTAGTGATGCGATATAATCCACTGCATAATCACCATCTTGCTTCGTGCTCATTTCATCAACAAAACTGTTTTCATAGCACAACGTGTGCATTGACAGCGCTAGACGTAGCGTACCAGACCTACAGAAATACAAGAGGACCGCACAATCACAGTGATGTGACGTCATCACGACGCAGCCTATCTGTCATATTTCATGCAGCATGCAGTTAGCTTTTGGAATTCGTATCTAGAGGACATTTTACTACCAATTTAAACAGAACGTTTCAAATGTTTGTGATTCGAAAGGAAAAATCGTTACTTTCGAAAGGAAGTTTATTAAATTGTTACTAATTGAAGAAGATTGCCAGATTCTTTCACAATATCCGAAGACATATAGACACATAAAAACCTTTCAACAATTCTGTTCATTTTCCATTCACTACCATATGCCCATGTGAAATAAGGGTTGGAGTATGATTTTTTGTCAAAACCCCACTTTTGGTTTCCGGGCCATTTTAGTCCCAAAATTCGGTAGGATCCCCCTTTAAAGATGTTTATTCTGTATTGGATTCCATTTGTCATCAGACATCAGACATGTCCTTCACTCTACAGGGTGAAAAGTAATTAAACCGACAAACTCCGGGAGGTTGTATGGGACACCAACACAAACACTTTTCTTTAATGTCATATTGTGCTGTGAGGCACTATTTCGCGAGGACACCAGATCTTAACGTAACACAAACCGTTGCCATGCTTTATTGCTTCTCTTATAGGCCTAAAACATTTACACATTAAAATCACTGTAAAAGATGTTGAAAAATACCTTCATTGACCTTTACCCTAGTTCATATGTGTAACAGATAGGTCATCGCTATGTTAAAATCGTTTGCACTTTGAAGAGAACAACCGCCAGGATCGCCACCCGTCCGCCGTAAACGAACACGAGATGGCAGTACAGTCGCTAATGCAATTCAAATGATAATTACGACGTGACTCCTTACGTAACAACTAGATAGCAGGGTAGTAAACCTGACAAAAGTTAACAACTTCAAAACCTACAAGGCCGACCTATCTATCTATATGATCTAGGCCTGTACACAAAGATTACATCGGTGGGACATGGATTGCCTAACGCGGTGAAAGACTTCGGGATGATCGTTTTTTTCCCCTGCTGCAGCAAATGTCTGCACCACCAGACCGGTTTAATAAAACACTGCACCGGGTCAACACGTACAACAAAATGTGAATTGTAGACTCGTCATGAACTGAAGAACACGTACAACTTCTGTCGGTTTAATAAAGCGTCTGAGGAAAATATGACATTAGAGAAAACCGTTTGTTTTGGTGTTCCATACAACCTCCCGGAGTTTGTCGGTTTAATTACTTTTCACCCTGTAACAACAGCGACAATAATAAAAATGTTCAGTAATCTTCAGGAGCGTTACGAAACACGTCTAAGGAATAATGGAGAATTTTTACAACATGTATACATTACTGGTTGATACTGCATGTTTCCCAATTAAATTCCATGTTCTTTAGTTTCGGTATACTTTATTCTCGATCATACTGTACTTTAAAAGCTTTGTGGGATCTGATATCATTAACTAAAAATATGAATTAACAGCTTGAACTTAATTAAGGACTAGTCTTGGAAATTTGAAATACATTAGGATTACCTGAGACTAATAATTGTTGTGGAGAATTTCCGCTGTATAGCACATCACTTTGGAAAACAGCTTTAACTTTCGTTATATCGCCTGCAAATTCTATGATCCTACCGGCTGCTGCGCCGTTTCTATTGACAGTCATCAGATCCTGAGACGGAATACCGCAGTTTGGATTTTAAGCCTTACACTACACCTCGATCGGAACTAGATGAGAACTAAGAACACTTACAGAATGTGCCTACAAGATACCAACGCCTGCATACTATTCGTGATTCATATCGGCACGGAGTTTGTTGGAGATTCACAGATTGTGGACACACGTGTATGGAATTCATGTTATGTTTATACGAAAGATATTGGAGCTTATCGTTCATACCAACAGCTAGAAGTCTGTGTCATCACAACACGTCTTGTGTTTGGTATTTCGCGGTCTCAGTTCGTTATCTGGACTAAGTATGTTTACACACGATTTCTGCAAACAGAGCTGTGTTAGTCAGGCCGAGATTTAGTGGGTACAGTTCCATGTAGGGATTGGAAAAAATAATCCGTTATTTTAATGCGGTTAACCGGTTAATTACCGGTTACTTTTGCTCGCCGGTTTACCCTGATAATCGGTTATTGTCCTCAATTTGCCGAACGGTCGGTTATTTTTTAAATTATACGCCGAATCAAGTTATTTTAAGTTCATTTCAAATTTGTTGTCACTCGAACTCCTATCTGTTTGCTATTTTGTACTCTGTGTAATGAAATTGTCTCGTAGGCCATTCCTAGACGAGAAATCGGTTACTGCTTTACTTAATGTGTCCAAAGATAGCGAAATTAAATTCGGCATCGATCGATACATTGTCAATTATATATGTCTAACTTAATTGCTGACTTTCTCTGTGTCTGTTGGTATTGAAGCACCGTGGACGAGTACTTTCACATTGCGCAATTAAAAACTGCATGAAATTTAAGTTGTTCCGAGGACGAATATAACAATTGCATACAATTTAAGTTGTATCGTGGACGAGTTCTTTCACATTGCGTAATTAAAAACTGCGTGAAATTTAAGTTGCTCCGAGGACGAATATAACAATTGCATGCAATTTAAGTTGCACCGTGGACGAGTACTTTCACATTGCGCAATTAAAAAGTGCGTGAAGTTTAAGTTGTTCCGTGGACGAGTATAACAATTGCATACAATTTAATTTGCACCGTGGACGAGTACTTTCAGATTGCGCAATTAAAAATTGCATGAAATTTAAGGTGTTGCGTGGACGAGTATAACAATTGCATACAATTTAATTTGCACCGTGGACGAGTACTTTCAGATTGCGCAATTAAAAACTGCATGAAATTTAAGTTGTTCCGTGGACGAGTATAACAATTGCATACAATTTAATTTGCACCGTGGACGAGTACTTTCAGATTGCGCAATTAAAAACTGCGTGAAATTTAAGTTGCTCCGCGGACGAATATAACAATTTGATTGCAATTTAAGTTACACCGTGGACGAGTACTTTCACATTGAGCAATTAAAAAATGCGTGAAATTTAAGTTGCTCCGAGGACGAATATAACAATTGCATGCAATTTAAGTTGCACCGTGGACGAGTACTTTCACATTGCGTAATTAAAAACTGCGTGAAATTTAAGTTGCTCCGCGGACGAATATAACAATTGCATACAATTTAAGTTGTTCCGAGGACGAATATAACAATTGCATACAATTTAAGTTGTTCCGAGGACGAATATAACAATTGCATACAATTTAAATTTCTCCGAGGACGAATATAACAATTGCATACAATTTAAGTTGCTCCGAGGACGAATATAACAATTGCATGCAATTTAAGTTCCACCGTGGACGAGTACTTTCACATTGCGCAATTAAAAACTGCGTTAAATTTAAGTTCTTCCGCGGACGAATATAACAATTGCATACAATTTAAGTTGCTCCGAGGACGAATATAACAATTGCATACAATTTAAGTTGCTCCGAGGACGAATATAGCAATTGCATACAATTTAAGTTGCTCCGAGGTCGAATATAACAATTGCATACAATTTAAGTTGCTCCGAGGTCGAATATAACAATTGCATACAATTTAAGTTGCACCGTGGACGAGTACTTTCACATTGCGCAATTGAAAACTGCATGCAACTTAAGTTTCATCTTGGACGAGTACTTTCACAACTTTAAGCATGAGATATGGAAATGTTTTGGTTACACTTACCCTGTTATTTGATCCTAACACATAAGAAGCTGTAACACCGCACATACCGACGTCAGACCACTGGACGAAGCTATGGGATCCATCTGCTGCCACGATTAGCGAAGAAAGCTGAGAACAATTAGGTGCGGGGCGAAGTCCCTTCTTAATAGTGCACATCCGTAGCGAATGATGCCACTTGAGGTCAATTCCCAATTACGGGTCGACAGGTTCAGCGGCTCGACACGTCCCAGTGTGCTTTTTAGTACGAAGACTGTCGCGAGTGGCCACGGCATCCCTGTCTGCACGTGGAAACACATCGACAGTTATTAGAACTGCAGACAAAGTGCTGGAACTCTGTTGCTCACATCGGAGGAAATACAATAGTGAGCTTTTATTGCAAAGATTTTCCTTGCACTCATTTTATTATATTTGGACGAGTAATGAATATGGGCTATTCCATCTCAAATCGACTGAAATATAGAGAAAATTGACCTTGCAATTTTTAAATACAATGAAACTTTTTCTGTCCGTTGACAACTGTGATGCAATGCTTTGTGCAAAGTTTGAGGCATTAGAACTTCATACATACATACTTACTTACTTACTTACTTACTGACTGGCTTTTAAGGAACCCGGAGGTTCATTGCCGCCCTCACATAAGCCCGCCATTGGTCTCTATCCTGAACAAGAATAATCCATTCTCTATCATCATATCCCACCTCCCTCAAATCCATTTTAATATTATCTTCCCATCTACGTCTCGGCCTCCCCAAAGGTCCTTTTCCCGCCGGTCTCCCAACTAACACTCTATATGCATTTCTAATTTCGCCCATACGTGCTACATGCCCTGCCCATCTCAAACGTCTGGATTTAATGTTCCTAATTACGTCAGGTGAAGAATACAATGAGTGCAGTTCTTTCTCCGTTATTATTATTATTATTATTATTATTATTATTATTATTATTATTATTATTATTATTATTACTTACTGGCTTTTAAGGAACCCGGAGGTTCATTGCCGCCCTCACATAAGCCCGCCATCGGTCTCTATCCTGTGCAAGATTAATCCAGTCTCTATCATCATATCCCATCTCCCTCAAATCCATTTTAATATTATCTTCCCATCTACGTATCAGCCCCCCTAAAGGTCTTTCTCCCTCCGGCCTCCCAACTAACACTCTATATGCATTTCTGGATTCACCCATACGTGCTACATGCCCTGCCCATCTCAAACGTCTGGATTTAATGTTCCTAATTATGTCAGGTGAAGAATACAATGCGTGCAGTTCTGTGTTGTGTAACTTTCTCCTTAACCTATGTTCCTCTCTCAAAGTGAGAGTCCAAGTTTCATAACCATAAAGAACAACCGGTAATATAACTGTTTTATAAATTCTAACTTTCAGATTTTTCGACAGCAGAGTGGATGACAAAAGTTTCTCAACCGAATAATAACAGCCATTCCCATATTTATTCTGTGCTTAATTTCCTCCCGAGTATCATTTATATTTGTTACTGTTGCTCCCAGATATTTGAACTTCTCCAACTCTTCAAAAGATAAATTTCAAATTTTTATATTTCCATTTCGTACAATATTCTCGTCACGAGACATAATCATATACTTTGTCTTTTCGGGATTTACTTCCAAACCTATCTCTTACTTGCTTCCAGTAAAATTCCCGTGTTTTCCCTAATCGTTTGTGGATTTTCTCCTAACATATTCACGTCATCCGCATAGACAAGCAGCTGATGTAACCCGTTCAATTCCAAAACCTCTCTGTCATCCCGGACTTTCCTAATGGCATACTCTAGAGCATATTTCACAGTGTTTAAATTTAAAATATTTAAATTTATCGTATTTTCATAAAATTAGCAACTTTAAACTGTTGTGGCTCCGAAACCCTTTCACCCAATGATCAAAATCATGATTTATTTTGATGCTGAGAAATTAAAGTTTATATTGACATGTAAACAATTTTTCTTACTTTTTATGGAAATGGAGAAATTTAGATTTTTCTTCACTAAGACGCCTTTGACCACGAAAAAATATTTTAAATATATATGGTTAGATTCCGCATTGAAAGTACAAATAAACATATATTTTTTACTGGTGCACCATTGATAAGAAAGTATTGAAAATTTCAAATAAAGAAAATAAATAGCACGCGCGTGAATTACCAGCTGACTGTGAGACGGGAGCTAGCCGAGACAAGCAAGGCCGAGAGACTAAGCAAACAATGCCGAATCCCTCTTAATAATCCAAGGTTTTTTCTCGATATTTTTTACATTTTTACAAACTGGCAAAAAGCCTAAAAGTAAGCAAAATCAGATTATCGGTCTCTCTGTATACAAAAAAAATAAGGATTACTTCTTAACATAACCTACCAAACGTCAGCTTCAAAATGAGCTGCCGTTCAATGTTCTGCAGTAAATGGTTCCAGAGTTCTGAGCGCTGAAAGAGGCTTGTTTTTATAAAATACGCTAAATTTGTCGCTCAACAGTACGAAAACCGTTTGACTTTCGATAGTATATTTTTGAAAATGCACTGTCCTCAGCACCTTGTAATAAACAGGGAAAAAAATTAGAGTATTAAAAAATGCGAGGTTTTTTACTGACCGATTTCATATGGAATAGCCCGTATGGACGTAGCGGCTATTAAGGCTCATTCACAATGAAAATTAAACATAACGTAAGCGTTAATTTAAGAATATAAACGTTACGGTAAAATCAAGAAGTCATACTATCATTCACGATGGGAACATAAACATAACCGCAAACATACTTGGTAACCATGGAAACATAACAACGACGCCATTTCCTCATATTCTGTCGTATACTTCAGCGCTCCACGATTGTGTTCTGTTCGCAAATCACGTAAGCATAAGCATGAAAGTTTGGAGTTTGCAAACTTTCGTGTTAACGTCTTATGGTAATGTTTATGTCAATGCTTATGTGAATCATTGTGAATGATCCCATTTGGTAGCCTGAGCGCAAACTTCTGTGTTTATGTTACGGTTATGTTTAATTTTCATTGTGAAAGGGCCCTTATAGAGAGAGGATTTCGTAGCACTTCGCCACTTGGCGACCGCCACCGATGTTCTGCTGATAAGCATCGTCTCAAAGTCAAGGTCGGCCCTGTCGTGGGTCAGAAAGCCTGTCAGGTCAACATGGAAAAGTGTGACACTATAGCGGTTTCAGAATAAGAAGGCATATGGCCTAAGCCAATTGAGTGCTAGCAACAGTTCGACGTTGTCACACGGTGCACGAGACGTGGAAGACAGAGACAACAGATACGGACAGAACATATCAGTAGCAGCACTCTCGCTGAGCGAGCGGGTCGAGACCTGTTTCTTCATTGTGTGTAATGTTTAAATATAATTACTCTTACTGAAGTAATTCTCATCTCAATTTTTATTACTTCTTCGCTTCATAGATCAGTATAGGTCGCGCCAGGGATTTTGGCAGATGGATTTTCTTAATACAATCTGGAGAGCGAGTTCTCACCGCTTGCAAGATCGGCTGTTATCTCTGTCGCAGTGGAATGGGTAGGACATAAGAGTAAACATGCACGCCCGAGTATTTGTGCACTCTGGACAGTCACCTCCAAAAACGAAACAAATATTACAGTAGTCTATACGTGTCATTGGTATTCCCAAGAAACTTGTTCGATTAATTAAAATGTGTCTCAATGAAACTTACAGCAGAGTCCGTATAGGCCAGTTTCTATCTGATGCTTTTCCAATTCACTGCGGGCTAAAGCAAGGAGATGCACTATCACCTTTACTTTTTAACTTCGCTCTAGAATATGCCATTAGGAAAGTTCAGGATAACAGAGAGGGTTTGGAATTGAACGGGTTACATCAGCTTTTTGTCTATGCGGATGACGTGGATATGTTAGGAAAAACTCCACAAACGATTAGGGAAAACACGGAAATTTTACTTGAAGTAAATAAAGCGATAGGTTTGGTGGTAAATCCCGAAAAGACAAAGTATATGATTATGTCTCGTGGCCAGAATATTGTACGAAATGGAAATATAATCTGTTACATATATGGAAATATGTTAATCCTTAGTCAATAGATAAGACTGAGTTTTACGAAATACGAACATTAAGGGATGGAAGATGGGAGGCAGTAATGATCAAAATAATTATACCGATTTATTTTGTTTAACCAGCAGATGTGCAGCCTTTAAATTTAATACAAAGATTCACTCATAAAATTGGGTTAGACTATTCATCTCATCTCTCAGAATTGTTTCTAAAATGTATAAGAAAAGTAAAAAAATTCAATTTCATGTAGGCTAGTCCCTTGAAATAATGTTTATTTTAAAAATTCACTAAATTATGTTTAACTAGAGACGTAAAATTTAAAGTGAAGGTTACTCTCTACAGTATTGGTTAAACATTCTTAGATTTTTTAAATACCATATCCTAAGGTACTAATGAAAAGGCAGAAGGGAGTGAGAAATCTCATGTCATCCGATCTCGATGAAAGTCGATATATGGGGATCTTTGCGATCACAGAATACGAATAAGGTATTATTTAGTCCGACTTTGTCCCTAAAGTGGTGGAGTGGAACAAAAATGGGTGAAAAATTAAATTAGATATCTTAGGGGTTTTCGAGACGAAAATTACGAATAATACAATTTGTACGAATTCAATATGGCAGTTTCAGTACTATGAATTATATTTTTAAAAATTAAACATCGGATATCGCACAGGTAACACATGTACAGTATTTAAGGGGGTATGTAACACCTTTTGATAGTAGGCCTGTACATTTAGTAAAATCCAAAGTGTAATTCCTACATATTCTGAATGAATGTTGTGCTGGAATTTAGTATAGTCATCAGCCAATACCTCTAGATTAATAAACAACTTTTTAGAATCCATAAAATACAATATTTATTGTGAATGGTAATTATATTTTTCAATTGGTGCAATTTGTGCAGGGAAAATTGGTTTCTCCGATATTTTGTACGATTTCGAATATTTTTAAATTGTTTCTTCTCTGTTCTATTCACAATGTGCGTGTGAAGAAATTATTGCCCTTGTAATATCCATTACAATCCTATTTATTATACTCTTATATAAATCTAACTTCCGCAGCATGCAATTTTACCCAATTAACCAAATTATATTTTGATTATTAAGAAGAATCGTAATTTTATTAACTTCAATTGTCGCACCACCAGTAGACGATCCCTAGATTATTACTGGACAAATCTTGTATATTGATCTGGTAAGGGTAGAATTTTCCTTGTAATTAAGAATTAATTTAATTTAGAAAATGTAGGAGACGTATTGTAAAATCATTGCGAACGGAAGTCATTTACATTTATTAAAGGTATTCTTTGAGTAGGACTGTACCGTGGTGTGTTTCATAATAAGGATAATTGATATGAGCTGCTGTTATGAAAATATGAACGACTCAGAATGTTATCGCATCTCATTCTCGCAGCTTACACAAACAATATTGGCTCGCCTACTGGAAATGTCATCGAGGTCATCTGCCAAAATCGGTGCCTCCGACTATAGCTCTTGGAGTCACTGACTTGCGAAATAAAGTGACAGATATGTAGAAATTAACTTTTAAATGTCTGAGAATGAATGTTTTAATTCTTACTCAGACTTCCTTGTACAGCAAAGCTGAATTTATTATTGTTTATTTCTCCAGAGGAAAGATAAGGTGCAGTTTGTTTGTAGGGGCAGCCTAAGAATACAGCGATAACAAAACGAAAACATATCTGTAGATACGTAATTTAGTATTGAAGTTGGAAAGTATTTTATTTTTCCTCCGTTAAATGAAGCTTACTTAATTTAATTTAATTCTCTAGCTTATACATACCTAGGGGTCCAGGGTTCTACATTCTGGTTACGAATCTGACTATAATGCAACGTAATCATAATGTGTGTTCATATATAATTCAGTAGACCTACTCATACGGGAACTGTAGATTATTTTATTTTTCTCTGATGAACTAAGTCTATCTAATTTTATTTTATCATATAATTTTTACATATCTAGAGGTCCAGTGTTCCATATTCTGGCTAAGAATCCGGCTATAAGAATATAAGCATATCTGTTCATATGTAGGCCTAATTCAGTACTCATATTGAAACTGAAGATTACTTTCTTTTACTTTATTAAATCAAGCCTATCTAATTTAATTTAATCCTCAAGCTTATACCTACCTAGAAGTCCAGGATTCTATGTTCTATCACTCTGACCTGTGGCAATATAAACCTATGAGTGAAGGTAGATGTACAGAAGCGAATATGAAAACCGTAATCCAATAATATCGTTAATATATTGAAGATAAAATTGCATATTAGAGAAAATCGCATGAAGTGTAATATATGTAACGAAAGGCTTTTAAAATAGAAATTGAGTTTTGGAATTATAAAATCTCCTCGTTCCTAGCATGCCTGTATTTATTTTAAAAGTGAAATGTAGTTAATGTGCTTCATTTTATAAAGTTTTCTAACGCTCTTAAGGAAGAATGTTGTTAATGCTCTTCGTATAATTCATGGAAAAAGAGGCAGGAGTGTTTATGTTTACAATATCATCCAAATATCTCATGTTTATGCAATATTTCGTCTTATACCATGTAATATTCCAATGAAAAGTGAAACTCGTACCTATGATTATTCTCAGCTTTCTTCTTCTTTCCACGTTCTATTTTAATGGCACTGCTAACACATACTACTAATGTATTTAAAATATCGTACGATGAAGTAATACACGGTTATGAAAATTGTACAAATAATTAACACGTTTGTTTTGCGTTATTTTCCAGGAGAGGTAAATTCAAGTATACCACCTATTTTAATTGTCTCTTTGTCCTGTCCGAGAATATGAGATAACGTATGCACTTCTAAACCACACGTCTCTGCAGTTAGATTCTTTGTTCGTGAAGAACTGACACGCACTGAATCATAAGTTAGTCCTTTAAAAAAATTATATACAAAAATACCATACTCATCGCTTTTGTGAGTGTTGGACTATCCCTTTGCGTGTAACAGATGAAACACCAGAGCCAATTGCAATCCCTTCAAGAGACTTGTTACGGTAAGTTACACATCACACAAGAGAAAACAGTCCACATCTGAATTTGAAAATAAACAGAATCTATCTTCGTTTACAGAGACTGAATTCAGAGCAAAATATGTTCTATGCTGTAGGTTGGATATCTCTGTTTAGTCTTAAAGCGATAACACGCGAACCAGTTGACATACAATTGCCATTCTTGTACTGTTGGATTCAGAATTCGGAGCTCTATCGAATGCCATAGCTTAAAATTCATTCCTAGCCATAAGCATTGTGTGCGCAAGAAAGAAAATAATACGCAACGCTTCAGCGAGACTTCGCGACGATTTAACTAGGCAACACCGCTTCACTTGCACTGGCTAGTCGAGATAGACCGGCCTGAACTAGCTCCGCCTTATATGCCTTCTTATTCTGAAAGCGCTTTTTCTAGATAGAACGCCCTCCTTGCTTTCTCGTCGAAATCCAGGAGGTGGAATGTAGACGCATGGGAACTGTAATATCCGTTAAAATCATAGAATCCGAATTCGCTATGACGAGATATAAGACAGCGGCGCCTAAAACTGAAACTAAAGTCTCTCTCTGCCGGCAATGTTTACGTCGCTTGTCAGACATTATGGAACGAAGTGTAGTACTGCTACTGTTGCTGCTCCTTCTGCTCTACCGCTACTATCACGACGAAAATCGTTGTTTAATACTAATATACAAATTTACCGGGCGTTTTAATGAAGTACATTGCAACTATTACTCACTTATAAAGCATCTGGCAAAGCAATGGAAGGAAGCGGAAAAAATACAGTGCATTTATTTTGCGAGGGCCCGTCCTCGGAAGCTCAGCGTATGCGGCAATGAAGAGCGCAGCTGCCCACACAGCCCGCCGAGCGGTCGGTTGAGAGTCAACACGTGAGATAAACCGTAAAACGGACAGCTTTTAGCTGCGTCAAATTGTGAAATAAAATATCCCCAGGTTAAATATAATACAGATATACGAAGTAGCATACCAAGTGCACAACACACTACTACAATATTCAATAGTCACGCGCGTGGCTATTAAAATCGATCCTCCTAAATAAATACAGATTTGACTTCTGTGTGTCGCATCACGCTCATACAGGCATCATTGCGCGGTTGTTAAAAACCAAGGTTTGTCCCTGCATGCCTATACAGCTTGTGCTTATATATATTGGAAGTGCAAAAGTGGTCTATGCAATTGACTGTGTAAAACAAAGACCGACCTGAAATACTACAACGATTTTTACTTATTTTTTAATTACTATTTATCTGTCAAGAAACTAGTTCGATTAATTAAAATGTGTCTCAGTGAAACGTTCAGCAGAGTTCGTATAGGTCAGTTTCTGTTAGATACGTTTCCAATTCACTGTGGGCTAAAGCAAGGAGATGTACTATCACCTTTACTTTTTAACTTTTCTCTAGCGTATGCCATTAGGAAAGTCCAGGATAACAGAGAGGGTTTGAAATTGAACGGGTTACATCAGCTGCTTGTCTATACGGATGACGTGAATATGTTAGGAGAAAATTCACAAACGATTAGGGAAAACACGGGAATTTTACTTGAAGCAAGTAAAGAGATAGGTTTTGGAAGTAAATCCCGAAAAGACAAAGTATATGATTATGTCTCGTGACGAGAATATTGTACGAAATGGAAATATAAAAATTGGAAATTTATCTTTTGAAGAGGTGGAGAAGTTCAAATATCTGGGAGCAACAGTAACAAATATAAATGATACTCGGGAGGAAATTAAACACAGAATAAATATGGGAAATGCCTGTTATTATTCCGTTGAGAAACTTTTATCATCCAGTCTGCTGTCGAAAAATATGAAATTTAGAATTTATAAAACAGTTATATTACCGGTTGTTCTGTATGGTTGTGAAACTTGGACTCTCACTTTGAGAGAGGAACAGAGATTAAGGGTGTTTGAGAATAAGGTGCTTAGGAAAATATTTGGGGCTAAGAGGGATGAAGTTACAGGAGAATGGAGAAAGTTACACAACACAGAACTGCACGCATTGTATTCTTCACCTGACATAATTAGGAGCATTAAATCCAGACGTTTGAGATGAGCAGGGCATGTAGCACGTATGGGCGAATCCAGAAATGCATATAGAGTGTTAGTTGGGAGGGCGGAGGGAAAAAGACCTTTAGGGAGGCCGAGACGTAGATGGGAAGATAATATTAAAATGGATTTGAGGAAGGTGGGATATGATGATAGAGAATGGATTAATCTTGCTCAGGATAGGGAGCAATGGCGGGCTTATGTGTGGGCGGCAATGAACCTCCGGGTTCCTGAAAAGCCAATAAGTAAGTAAGTAAGTATTATTTATCTGTGGAGAAAAATTATTCCGTCTATACAGTTTTTGAAGCCAATTCAAGCACTTACCCTACAAGTTAGTGCCCAAGGAAGGCATTTCAAGTCGCATGCAAGTTGTGAATGTCACTTAGAATTAAAGAGCGAGTCTAGTAGAGAAGAAGCAATTATTTCAAGGAAAATAAAACGAAGTACAATAGGTTCAATCATGAATGACATATTGTTTTATTATGTGAGAGTAGAGCAAGCCTATAGGCCACATAGAGAAAATGTATTGTTTGAAGGTAAAACAGCATTTTGTGTTCAACGGAGTAAATGAACGCAATTTATGATGGCGTTGATTGTTTGAAACATGTCGCCTATAAATGGAGCCGTAAAAAATGGTTTTCTTTTACGCGTAGATTATTCAATTACACTAAAACTTCATTTATATGTTTAATAGGGTATGAAGAAAAAACGCTAGGTGATAAAAACGTATAACTGGAATGATATAATATTTTAATAGCGTCTGAAATATAATTTAAAGATTATACGGCAAGAACGAGTTAAGTCAATTTAGTAAAATTTTCACTACAGAAATAAGGACTTAGTATTATACTATTTACGTACGACTAGTATGTAATGTATCAGTGATATTTTTCAGTGTTAAATCATTTATCGTGTGGACAAGTTTAGGGCTTATTTTCAAGTGGAGAAGGAAGTGCTTTGCATTGTACTTATGCCGCTTTTGACAAAGACGTATATTTAAATTATATGACTCGCGATCTGTGTCAACAAAATTAATTACACTAAAAGTTATGATAGTTACAATATTCAACTAGTTATAAGACACACTTCATTAGAATTTTGAAATAATCTCAAATAATTGATTACATTTATTTAATTACATTTACAGTGGAGTCTCAATCGTAGGGAGTTCGATTCTAGGCGGGAGCACATAGACTCAGAGTTAAGCCACTTTGCAGGATCCGCAAAAACAATGTTCACTATTTCAGATTCTCATTGTATATTGTAATTTTACCAACAGAGAATCGAGGAAATTTCGTAAATTAGATCGCAAGAATGTAACAAATAAATATATTTTAAAAGAAATGAATTTCGGAATATGTATTATATGTCTTTCTCGTGTTAAATTTTACAGTGCCGGGCCTAACATGTTTCGGCCTGCTATTGGCCTTCTTCAGAACTCTGAGAAGACTAATAGCAGGCCGAAACATGTTAACCAGGTACGGTAAAATTTAACACGAGAAAGACATATAATACATATTCCGAAGTGATGTAGTGTTAAAAGTTGTGTAATCAAGATGTATAGAAATGAATTTATTGCGATTGAATTTAAACCTCTGATTAATAAATGGACGACTATTAAAACAAGGAAAAATTTTAAACTTTTGTGACATCTTTTTCATGGAAGAACTCTGCATTCTAGAGAATTAAAAAATACTCATCTATACTAATAATAAATCTGTAGCCGAAATTTTTCTGGTAATTTTCGATTTTCCAAAAAATAATTGGTCCTACCATATATAATTAACCACCCTGAAACCGAAAATCGCTTTTTTGAAATTTTTGTTTGTATATCTGTCTGTCTGTATGTTTGTTACCTTTTCACGCGATAATGGCTGAACGGATTTCGATGAAAATTGGAATATAAATTAAGTTCGTTGTAACTTAGATTTTAGGCTGTATGGCATTCAAAATACATTATTTAAAAGGGGGGTTATAAGGGGGCCTGAATTAAATAAATCGAAATATCTCGCTTATTATTGATTTTTGTGAAAAATGTTACATAACAAAAGTTTCTTTACAAATCATTTGCGATAAGTTTTATCCTTTGAAAAATTTTGATAGAACTGATATTTAATGAGATAAATGAGTTTTAAAATTAAAATAACTGCCATCTAAGGCCGTGTAATGAATTAAAAAACAAATGACTTCGTCTATAAGGGGCCTTGGACAGCAACAATCGAAAACTATGAACGATAGCCTACAGAAAATGTTTCTGTGTTTGTATGAAGTAATATCGGAAGCTAAATTAACCGATTTGTATTATTAATTATTATTTCACCATTGGAAAGTGTAGTTTCCCTAGATGGACATAATGCTATAATGTTATTACAGTAACTTCTGATATAATATAATATATATAATATAATATAATATAATATAATATAATATAATACAATACGTATTATTATTTATTATTATAATTTAAGTTATTTGAAGGGCTCAAAACCATAGTGGGCCAAGCGCCATTTACTGAATACGTAGAAAACAAGGGTTAAAATTGAGTTATTAGCATAATTCAATGGAAACATGTAACAAGTAGAATAAAATATACACATTAAATCTAAATGATGTCAATCTTCATTAAACTATGGTTTCGTGTAATAAAAATTAAGAAACATGTTAAAGGAATTGTCATTGCATCAAATGAGTGTCTCTGGACCAAAATGATAGCATTTTAATTATTTGGATGCAATTTAAATTAAGGAACATATTAAACGATTTATTCTTATATCAAACACGAATGTTCCCTGGATCAAACGTCCTATTTTAATTATGTAATTACTTTATATTTATTTCTAACGGGTGCAGCGGAGCGCACGGGTACGGCTAGTAAATAAAATAAAGTTAATTATTGCTTGTGCCACCGCATAAAATATACTTCCTTTATATATCACAGTACCTGCTGATCCTTTTGAGAGAGCAAAGAAAGAGCATAATCTGTTAATTGTTTATAGTTGGTCTCTCTACTGTTTTTCTACTTTCAAGAATTGAACTGGAAGTAATATCAAAACCACTGTTGCCAGTAATACTCCTCTTCCACTTCGCTGATGTACTCTCTGGTATGGACAGTTCTGTAGCTAAACTTGCCACACTTTCACCTTTCTTTAGTCTATCACAGCGAACTTAAGTTTTCATCGAGTACGAATTTCTTTTTTCTTTTAAGCGTGGTTGAGCTCAATACGAAATACCCGACTACTACCAATAGACAACTGTACACAAATACCCCACCTTCGTTCACTCACTCCCCTCCCTCTACTGCCTTAAAAGAAAAGGGTAAACAAGACATTTTCCTTGCCTAAAATTGAGCCGTTCAGAGCAAAAGAGGTGTGTCAAAATTGGGTAATGAGGTTTAAAGTAAAAATTCTGTAAAATAGAGCGCAAAATAGCAATTAATATATCCTTCTTGTTATCCACTGATTACTAATAGTTTAAATAAATTGAAAATTAATTGCTACTTTGCGCTGTATTTTACAGAATTTTTAATTTAACCCACGTTACCCATTTTGACTTATACCACTTCTGCTCAATTGAGGCTTCAATGTATTTAATGTATGGAATAATTTTTTAGTTGCTCATTTAACGACACTGTATCAAATACTCGGTTATTTAACGTCGATGGAATTGGTGATAGCGAGATGGTATTTGGCGAGGCCATAGAGTACCTGATTGTTGGGGAAAACCTCGGAAAAAATCCCAACCAAGCGGGAATCTACCTACGCTCGAGCGAAACTATGAATCGGCAGGCAACGCCTTAGCAGACTGAGCTATGCCGGTAGCTACGTAATAGTTATTAATACATTTTTATAATAAATTGATTTTATAATAATAAATTGTTCTTAATTTTAGGGTATCTTTGATAAAAGGTTTTATATAGTGTAATGTATTCCAAATCCTACCAACCTCTTATCACAGATCGTTTATAATAGTAATTTATGACACAAGATAACTGTCGTCAGCATGTGAGGCGTATGTCTAGGACTAGAATCCCTCGTGCAATCCTGCATTACCAACCTAAAGGCAGTTCAACTGGACGTCCAATAAAGCGATGGGCTGAAAACTTTTGTGGACCGTAACAGTCCTTCTGGGACTATAACCTGTATGGATGATGATGATGATGATGATGATGATGATGATGATGATGATGATGATGATGATGATGATGATGATGATGATACAAGTTCGTGAAGTGGATAGTATTTTGACAGAAGTGTAGGTTTGAGAAACAAGGCTTGCCGATTTTCAAAATACAACTTCACGAATGTGTAAAAAAAAAAAAAAAAAAATGTTAGTGCAAACACTCGTGATGCCCCACTTCGATTACTGTGATATTCTGCTTACTGACCTAAGCGTTATTTCGGCGCAGAGACTACAACGTGTTCATAATATGTGCGTCCGTTTCGTCTGCAATATTCGCCGGGCTGATCACGTAACACCATCCCTCGAAATGTTGTTCTGGCTCCGTCTAGAAGATCGTAGGAAAATCCACTGTCTTTCCCTTCTCTTTCACATATTGCATTCCTCCACTCCTGTCTATCTTGCGTCTCGTTTTCAAAATTTATCCACCCATCATAACCTAGACACACGATCACAACACTCCTCAATATTATCCATTCCCTCCCACCGAACATCCTCATATTCATCTTCTTTCACTGTGGCCGTTCCTCGACTTTGGAATTCCCTACCGAGTAATGTCAGGGACTGTCAGACATCAAACCAATTTAAGAATAGGCTAACGAAATATTTTTCTAACAATTCTTGTTAACAATAATAGCTGTTTCAGGTTCCTCAATGTTTAATGGTTTTATATATATCACAGATAAATATCTAAATTATTTCATTATTATTATTATTATTATTATTATTATTATTATTATTATTAATTGAAAAATGAGTTCTATTCAGTCAATACTTAACTTAACTTAATTTAACTTAACTTAACTTAAGTATTGACTGAATAGAACTCATTTTTCAATTAACATTGAACTTAACGGAACCAATATGCCTTTGAAATTATTATTATTATTATTATTATTATTATTATTATTATTATTATTATTATTAACATTATTATTATCATCATCATTATTATTATTATTGACACTATCATTATTATTATTATTATTATTATTATTATTAATTGAAAAATGAGTTCTATTCAGTCAATACTTAACTTAACTTAAGTATTGACTGAATAGAACTCATTTTTCAATTAACATTGAACTTAACGGAACCAATATGCCTTTGAAATTATTATTATTATTATTATTATTATTATTATCATTATTAACATTATTATTATTATTATTATTATTAACATTATTATCATCATTATTATTATTATTCACACTATCATTATTATTATTATTATTATTATTATTAACATTATTATTATCATCATTATTATTATTATTATTGACACTATCATTATTACTATTATTATTATTATTAACATTATTATCATCATTATTATTATTATTATTATTATTGACACTATCATTATTATTATTATTATTATTATTATTATTATTATTATTAACATTATTATCATCATCATCATTATTATTATTATTATTGACACTATTATTATTATTATTATTAACATTATTATTATCATCATTAGTATTATTATTGACACTATCATTATTATTATTATTATTATTATTATTATTATTATTAACATTATTATTATCATCATCATTATTATTATTATTATTGACACTATCATTATTATTATTATTATTATTATTATTATTATTATTATTATTATAACTATTTTTACCAATGTTTACTATTGTCAGACTAACATTACTTATCCAACTTTCATTATTTACTTTCATGTTGTTTTATGGTCTAGATATTAATGTAATAACTATGTAAGCAATTGTATTCAATTAGAATTAGAGTCTGGCTGGGTGGAAATAAATAAATAAATAAATTAAATAAATAAATTATTATTATTACCATACAATGTTTTTTCTTCGATAGCCTCAAATCATTACTTCAAGCACTGCTAACAGTGTAATACTCGCCTTACTCGTTACAAGAAATGTCGACTAGCAGTGGTCTGAAGACGGCACTCCTATAATAAACACACGCTAAATCACGAAAGCAAATAATTATGTCTCAGTCACCTTGGGTATTTACAACGATTGCTGTTTACCTTATCAATTACTCAACCAAGTTCTACTTCGAAGCAACGCAGCGAGAGGAAGACGTGGTTATGATTTGGAAATGCGGAAAAGTGCAGCGATAAGGAACAGCTACACTTCCTCGTTCTGAGTGAATAACATTGATCCATGTAGGGAGTAGGGAGCGACAGTTTCCTTGATGTGACGTAGTTTTGATTAAAAGCAACGAATAATAACCTGGCAAATGATTTCAATACCACCAAACTGGGTTCCAAATACACTGTGCCCCAAAAATCATGGTGGGGTTTCGGAGGATTATATGTTTTTAATCAATAGACGTAGAAACGTTGGGAAAAGAGTTGGCAACCCTACTCCATTATCTCCTGCTCTAGTTGCCTCATAAGTGGTGCCATGTTGGTTCAGACCTGTCTTCGGACAGCTGACTAAACAACAACAGGTGGAAATGTAATATTGGTGCCATACGAAAATAAAACTCTCAAAGTTTTTCGTCTGTAAGTTTGAGGCACTGAAGGAAACAGAAAACGGTAACAATCGAACAAATGCAATAATTTTCACTGTTACAATTAATTATGGCTGTTAAAAAAAGTGCAATGTGTTTTGTGGCTGGCAAAATTAGAATCTGTTGTTGTGTTGTCACATTTTCGTTGTAAAAATTATCCCTTCTTACAATCATTTTATACCAATATCAGTACATTGGGGGGGGCAAGGGCTAATTGGGATTTCCCGGCTTCTGATCGGGTCAAAAACCCTGGTAGAACTGATATTTAACACTTGCGGTGAATTTCGGTGAAGTCCGGAGGGCCAAATTAGTCAAATCCACTCTCCTCATCTTCTCGCTGGGACACCATGGGATCTTTTATGATGCGAAAGAGAGAGTGGTGTGCAGAAAGAAATGGGAAGCTACCGCATTTGTCTTTTCCAAGAAAAACTGCTGGTTGGGTCACTAGCAGAGAAGTAACTTTCGAGTCATTATTAATGAAAGTTTATTGGCAATAGCACAATATTATTGAATTAAGATTTAACTTTTGTGAGTCATCATTACTTATTCTTCAGCAACATTTAATAGCCATGTAGGCTCGTGAATTTTAATATTTGACATGATTATGTTTTAATAAATTGTATGATCAATATTTGTCACTATGCTGAATACTTACATATACTATCAATAAAATTATTATTATTTTCAAACATGAGGCCAGATTATTTTAATTGATTTTAGATTGATATTGTAAACACTTCCTACCTGAAGATGCCCCATGAGGGCGAAAACGTTTGTATGATGACACAATACGCTGTAAATATATAAAACATTGAATTAATTTGTTTTATATTATATAATGTCAAGCCATAAGATTGAATAAAAAGATTTAAATTTATTGCTACATAGCATTAATAAGGGCTTACCTGACCATTACAAAATGAATTGTAAATTGGATTAATTAGGTTAACTTATCTGTTTAAAAATACTTCAGGTTAATTGAACCCTACATTATATCCATGTTATTATTCTGAACTTGTTTCATAACAAAATTTTTTGTCTCATATTACCTTTTAACTGTTAAAATTCTCCATGAAGATCAACTGTATAATCTGCGTCATATTTCTTTGATGAGTGAATTTGCTCTAGAAGTGTTGGCCTTTCCTTCAGGAAACTATAGAAGTCCATGCAAGACACATTTTTGAAATGACATTTTGTGATTAACACGGCCTTTATTGAATTCATTACGGTGGCATGTGATGGAAGCAACATAGAATTAGAGTTTTATGTGATTATTAAATACGATTTATTAAAAGAAAAAGAAACATTTCAATAATAATTTATAGAAACGGGACGCCATTTAAAAAAAGGGACATTTGGCGTCCCGAGCATACTTTTATCGGGACAGGGGACATGAGGCTGAAAAAAAGGGACAATCCCGTTAAGAACGGGACGTCTCATCACCCTAGGCAAAGAGCCACTTTTACTTTTTCAATATGCCAAATGAATAAAAACATGCAATTGCGGTCTACTGATAACACTCACAGTCTCTCACCTACACACAGGGACGTCGCTAGGGGGGTGCGAAAGGGTGCGCAAGCACCCCATAAAAAATCGGAGCACCCCTTTCCGCACCCCAAAGGGCAATTTATTAAAAAAAAAAATACTAGGCATAAGTTATTTTGAAGAACAAAAACAAACAAATAATTTCTTGGATTTGAAAAAACTACGTCCGTTAGTGTATCGTTATGGATGTGATGAACAATAAATTATTGTCAATAATAGTAATAATAATAATAATAATAATAATAATAATAATAATAATAATAAAATGTGAAGCACAGGAACGCCATTTCATAATTTCAATTAAGAAACACGCCAAACGAATTATCTTTGCACCAAAAAGTGGATGCTCCCTGGACCAAAAATACACAAATTCAATCTTCTAAAACGATTTTTTTGTTTGAATACTTTCGTTTTATAGTTTACTTCAGCGATTTTAAAAAGGTAAGAAGTGGCGTTCCCACAATTACCCACATTTTTACAGCTCGCACCTCATTTTTGAATCTCGCACCCCATCCGCACCCCCCCCCCCCTTGCTCTGATCCTGGCGACGTCACTGCCTACACATGCATATTTTCTCAATAATTACTTCATCACAAGCACTCACAATCAGACTCAAACAGAAGTTTATACGAACATAAAATAAGAAATCTCACTCTCATAAGCTCGCACACATTTTCAAAAACTCTCAGTGGACTCAAGTCGTGGCACTCACTTCCAGATAAATTCACCAGCAAGTACACTCACGAAGTACCCAAGTGACAAGCGCGATGAAAAATATCCCACTATTTGCAGTCCCTGGCAACAATCCTTTATGCATACGTACATAATCAAAACAAACCCAAGAACCAACAGACGTACTCACAACACACCTTGCTTCTCACGGACTGTGTTATCTCTGTCACAAGAGCATTCCTTCAGCTGGTCCTGAATCCGGCTACTGGGGCGAAGTGTTTGTGTGTACACATTCTTGTGTTATCGTGACTACTGACCTTAAAACATCACGAGCGGCGATAAGCCGCATACGAAGATCTGCTCGAGTCAGCCAGGCACTGGCCCGCCAGCGGGGAACATGTGGTCTGCTGCCTATCAGCAGGAAGGCTGGTGCTGCTGATACTGCACAGACCTCCAGTCAGGGGCGGCTTTCGAAGAGGGGCTGCGGAGCTGCAGCACCCCCAGACATTTGTGGCTCTTGTCTCGTTTTATGTTGTGAAATACATTTATTATACAGTCTCTATTTAGCGGCTCGAATTTTTTAAAAAAATTCGCTCTCAATGACATGCACGCAATCGTTAGTGAAGTCACTTCCTCCCCTGGTGCTGCTAGAGCGAAACCAGAGACAAGGACTATGGGTGAAGCCACTTCCACCCCTGGAGCTGCCAGTCTCGTCTCGGATGCTCTGCGCGTTAGTTTTACCCCTCCCCCTGCTATCCCTGACCATGAATCCAGCGTTTCCAGGAGCTGCAAAATTTGCAGCAGTTTGTCAGTAGCGCGCAGTTTTAAATACATTTTCTTTAATGTTGTGAGTATAACAAGTGCGACAATGTTTAATTCTGTACAATATTTACAGTCTATTCAGTTCAGTACCTTAACAATTCAGGAGAAATGTGGAATTAAGTGCCCATCAGTTGAATGTCGTAATGGAAAGAGCCGCTAAACAAACTAGCCTACAAAGCTCGCATATTTTTTGCTAATTTATCCAGTATCCCTGCTTTCTTCTCTCGATCTGTATTAGATTAATGTGTTTCAAAGACAATTCCAACAGCTGGGGCAACAAGATGGATTTAAAATAAGAACAGTAAATGTTGTACATGAGAAGAAGGAGCCATTGCTAGAATGTTTTCAAACCATAATGAAATCTGAAACATCTAACATCACAATAAATAAGGCAAGCGCCCTGGTGCGTACTCTTGAATATCCTGAATTCAATTTCTGGCTCAGTTATTTTTTCATTTATTGATGTATCATGTAGATATATTATACAACCAACTACAACATCGCCAGTTAGATATTTCTAAGGCTCAAATCTGCATATAAAAAATTAAATTATGGTTTATTTAACGACTTTCGCAACTGCAGAGGTTATATCAGCGTCGCCTGTGTGCCGAAATTTTGTCCGCAGGATTCTTTTAAATGCCAGTAAATCTACTGACATGAGCCTGTCTCATTTAAACACAACAGATAAGGCGCATGGAACTAAACTTTAAATAAAGTAAGTTGTGAGATCCACATTACATGGTTGTAAATGTATGTATTTATTTATTTACACTGCAAGTGGGCAAGCACCCGGTGGCAGTGGTATATACAATATTAACAATACACAATAAAATGATAACCAATACACATTAAAATTTACAATACACAATACAATTTTACAACACACATACAATTTTACACACAATACAATAATAATACACAATACAATTTAACACAATAATAATAAAACATAAAATAAAATACCTAATTTTACAAAACAACCTACATAATTATCTATAGGTCCTACATAAGTTTCATTAGTCTTTCACTTTACTCTCATCTCATTCCCTGTAGTGGCACTATGACGCATTTCACTGACACTTTAGCACACATTTCACTGACACTCTGTAACTCATTTCACTGACACTATAGAACACATTTCATTGACGCTATAAAGTATCACTGATCGGAACTGTTCACTGCACTGTAAAACCATAACTTCACTGACTCACCTCGCTTCACTGATACAACAGTTCAAATAAGTCAAATAATTACACCCTTATGCATACTGTACTTATAAACAGAACTACATTTAAACTAAACATTTCTAGTCTAAGGCCCTCTTACTCGCTAGTTTTAAATAATTTACAATTCAAACCAAGGAAGTAAACTCGTCAGCCTAGATAAATACATGTCACCTTAAAAAAATTAAATGTTGAATGTCACCTTAATTTTAATTTTCACTTTATATACAACTTTTTAAATTATTCTTGAATCTCCTTAAGGAAGGACAGCCCTCAAAGACCGCTGCAGGTAGGTCATTCCAATCATTTATGGTTCTATTTAAAAATGAGAATTTACCTACATCCGTTTTCTGTTTCCTACATTTGGTTTTAAAATCATGATCGTTCCTACCATAGTACGTTGGCTTTTCTAACCGAGCCGTTATGTCTACCCATGCTTTCTGACCTAGATGTGCTCTATACAATGATGTTATTCTAGTTTTCCTACGTCTGTTTTCCAAAGTTTCCCATTTAAGTTCTTTTATCGTATCGCTTCCATCTTCTCTTTTACCTTTAACAAATTTCGCTGCCCTAAAAACAAATTTCGCTGCCCTAAAAAAGAAAACAGAAATGTTGACATCAAATATATATAAAAAATAATATAAAAAATAAAGTAAGTTGCTTGGTTTATTTTTGAATGCAACCCCCTTAATTCAATACCCACGAGCCGCCACTGCCTCCAGTTAGGATTTTACACGACAAATGTCTTTGTTTCTTCCAATGCTGACGCTTCTTGTTTTGTCATCATCATCATCATCATCATCATCATCATCATCGGTCAATTTTTATTACTCTACTGCCACTTCCAACGGACTCCTAAAGAGTATTCACACGTCTATCACTGGGATTGTGGCGCTGGAAATCAATTTAGAACACTTTTATCTCAGCCACGACACATTTCAATTTTTATTGTACAATATAAATGCAATTATCACTACAATGACACAATAATTCTTGCAGATAACACAGAAACAACTTCGGAAACGTTATTAACAGAATAGCAGTTTCACTTCACTTCCAATAGACGACTCTTGAGTTCCAGCAGAGGCGTAGCAGGGATGCCAATATTGGCAAATGAAATGAAACTGTGAGGAATGTTACAACAGGTGTGCTAAACGCTAGGAATGTTACAATAGCTGTGTAGCACGTTAGGTTAGGTTACGTTAGGTTTTGTTATGTGTGTAAGATAATATGAATGGTTACCACAGTTGGCGACACTGCAATCATTCTCCTACTCCACCTCAAATAACGTCACAACGACGGAATATGGCCGCCTTCTTCCTTCAAGTACGACGATTTTCCTATATAAGTAAGGAACCTATTTAGGGGGGTTGGGTGGCACCATAGCTCTCCCAGTGATCACGTCGAGTTTCTACTACTCCACACTACAAGACTAAGGTATTTTCAGTGTTTGTTTTTAATTTCCTACACTGGCAATACTTGCTCACCTACTGGATTTTAAGGAACCCGAAGGTTCATTGCCGCCCTCACATAAGCCCGCCATTAGTCCCTATCCTGAGCAAAGATTAATCCATTCTCTATCATCATATCCCACCTCACTCAAATCCATTTTAATATTATCTTCCCATCTACGTCTCGGCCTCCCCAAAGGTCTTTTTCCCTCCGGCCTCCCAACTAACACTCTATATGCATTTCTGGATTCGCTCATACGTGCTACATGCCCTGCCCGTCTCAAACCTCTGGATTTAATGTTCCTAATTATGTCAGGTGAAGAATACAATGCGTGCAGTTCTGTGTTGTGTAACTCTCCATTCTCCTGTTAACTTCATCCCTCTTAGCCCCAAATAATTTCCTAAGAACCTTAGTCTCAAACACCCTTAATCTCTGTTCCTCTCTCAAAGTGAGAGTCCAAGTTTCACAACCATAAAGAACAACCGGTAATATAACTGTTTTATAAACTCTACGTTTCAGATTTTTTGACAGCAGACTAGATGATAAAAGCTTCTCAACCGAATAATAACAGGCATTTCCCATATTTATTCTGCGTTTAATTTCCTCCCGAGTGTCATTTATATTTGTTACTGTTGCTCCAAGGTATTTGATTTTTTCCACCTCATCGAAGGAAAAATCTCCAATTTTTATAATACTGGCAGTACAGTAATAAAAATTCACCTCATCATCATCATCATCATCATCATCGATGTAGAGGTTTTACTCGAAATACACGTTTCCATTATCCTTGTTATCAATGAAACAAATGTGGATATGACTTGTACCTCTCTACTATGTGTTGAAGGAATTTTATTTGTAATCAGTAGACATACCTACCTAAAAGGCCAACGTTTTCAACCTCCTCAACTTGTGCAGCCAGGGGCGTCACCCCCCTACAAATTTGCCAGGGATCCCGATTTAGGCTGAATTCTCCCGATTTACCTGGTGGAATCCGAAATCCCGATTAAAGCCAGTCAATATTAGTAAAAATCCTGATTTTACAGATAGACCTATTAGAGCACATTTCAACAAATTAGCCTGCAGTGTCAATTCTCTAATATTTTGACTTATATATTGACTCAATCTGAAGTCTGATTAGTGTAATGTGAGGCACTCAGAATACAAGTGGTGCAAGTCCACAAAAACTGTAAGTGAGATACAAAATACAAGTTTGTAATCGGAAATATTATTTATAGTAACACTGTATATGATTGTGCACCGGAAAAAATATTTCAAAATATACGAATGACGTTACTTACCTCAATGCAAATGAAGCACATCATTCGCTAGTTGACTTTTGAACTTCAAGAAGGTTGTCAACAGAATGTCTGACAAACGAACACCACGATGATACGACAGACGTCATTTATTGTAGCTACAGGGAACGAATCACTTCAATCGTAGTACAGACAAATACTTTACTATAATAGTAAAGTACATCCACGTTTTTATAGTACCCGACCTGAGATACAAATGTTTATCTCATGACTGACCGATTTCTGCTCTTCGTCTTCGAAACGCACAACATGCTGCGATTTAGCCAATAAGAACGTAAACTCAACCAATCAGAGGTTTGCTATGCAGTAATAATTACGAGAGCCATTCATGGGCTTCACGTGTAGTGCAGTGGTGTGGTGTTGGCAGTTCTTGTTAGTGTCATTAGTGGTGAATTATGTTTTGAATTTCGCTTTATTAGAAAGATCAACAACATGCCACACAAATACGGAGAATGATACAGCGGATGTCGTAAAGGCACTAGAACAGTGTAAATCAGACGTCTCCAAAAGCGTACTCGAGAGTAAGCCCCTGAACGGAACCGAAGCCAGTACGTAATGAGCGCTCTCCGCCTCACCCATCTCCACGTGTACTGTACTCAATGTTCATGCGTAAACGAAGAGCAGTGGCGGACTGCCATTATCATTGTGTTTGTCGGTGTGTTCCACCTTTTCACAATGTCTTCTATTCATGGACGTAGTACATTCAAGGATGAATAGGAAGAGAATTTTTTTTTTGAGTTAGTGGGGAGAGTGTGAAATGCTTAATTTGTTCGAAAATTCTTAAGGGTGTGTTAAAATTCAACATGCGACGACAGTACTCTACTCTTCACAAAGAATATCATACCATTACAGGCATGTTGGACATGTGAAAATAATTTATTTGGGGCTCTCTGTATGATGTTGGTTATACATAATAATCAGGACATTACAATACGTTTACACTCAGTTCCGCATGACAAACATATAGTTTTTCTTTTAATTTTAGGTGAAATGCGTAGGCCTACAAATATTTTGATAAACACAAAATAAGAAAATACAAACACAAATCACACACGTGTCCTCAGTCTTAAACAAAAAAAAGCTTCTTGCTAGCTATGTTTTAGCTTGGAATATTGGAAAATCAATGAAGCCCTTTACATAAGCATCATTTGTAAAATCGTGCCTACAGGACGTTACTAAAATACTGTGTCCTGAACAAAAGTCAAAGTTTAAGAAAATTAAATTGTTTCCAATTACAGTTCAGAGAAGGAATTTCAAGATTGTAAATGTAATTGAATCTGAAGTCGAAACCACAATTAACCAGTTTGTAGCTTACTGAATTGCATTGGACGAAAGCACAGATAGAAATAACAAAGCTCACCTAGCCATTTTCATCCGAGGAGTTAATGAACGTTTTACTGTGTCTGAATGTCTTCTAGATGTAATTACAAAATACAACTGGAGAAGATCTTTTCCAGGCACTGAAAGGCACCATACAACAGAAGAGGTTGAATTTGCAATGGCTTGTGTCAATAGCAACAGACGGGGCTCCAGCTTCATAGTATGTCAAAATAATATACAAACGTATGATATTTCTTATTCTTTTGATGTTATTATTGTAAACATAAGCAGACCGTTGCCGCGATCCCCCACTGATCGCTTCCATCTGTTGAGGTACGAGTCTCTTCCCCTTCTCTAGCCTTACAGCACACTGTGTTCGGCGGGCAGCATCGAGAGCACGAATGACAATACGCTTTTTGGAGACCTCTGGTGTAAACTGTACAGCACTGATGTCTCGAGTTACAAATTAAAGATGGAAAGTCTGATTGTCCTGAAGAATCGATTCAGTCTTAATGATTCACTAAAGTTATTTCTTTACAGAAATGATCTATTCGTGTGTTACTAGGCCTATATTTGCTTCACGTTCACTTTTTGCTCACTAGATGACAGTATATTGCAGTTGACTGAGGGCCGTAAACATAAGTTCTCCGGGGGCCTCTAACAGAAAGAAAACACAATTCATTGAACAAATTTATTGGAACAGACACAGGCAATTGTTTAGCTATTTTTCAACATATTCCCCGCCGGAAATGAGATATTTGTCACATCATGGGATCGACAGAGACAACATTTCGACCCTCCCAAATACTAACATTGTAACTCAATTTTTTATGGTTTTGAGTTATGCTAGTTAATACGGTCTTAAATTGTTTCTTTTTCTTCCAGTACTATCATTGTAGCTCTAAACCTTCCCAATACTCACAGGCTTTTAAGGAACCCGGAGGTTCATTGCCGCCCTCACATAAGCCCGCCATTGGTCCCTATCTTGAGCCAGATTAATCCAGTCTCTATCATCATATCCCACCTCCCTCAAATCCATTTTAATATTATCTTCCCATCTACGTCTCGGCCTCCCTAAAGGTCTTTTTCCCTCCGGCCTCCCACCTAACACTCTATATGCATTTCTGGATTCGCCCACACGTGCTACATGCCCTGCCCATCTCAAACGTCTGGATTTAATGTTCCTGATTATGTCAGGTGAAGAATACAATGCGTGCAGTTCTGTGTTGTGTAACTTTCTCCATTCTCCTGTAACTTCATCCCTCTTAGCCCCAAATATTTTCCTAAGCATCTTATTCTCAAACACCCTTAACCTATATTCCTCTCTCAAAGTAAGAGTCCAAGTTTCACAACCATAAAGAACAACCGGTAATATAACTGTTTTATAAATTCTAACTTTCAGATTTTTTGACAGCAGACTGGATGATAAAAGTGTCTCAACCGAATAATAACAGGCATTTCCCATATTTATTCTGTGTTTAATTTCCTCCCGAGTATTATTTATATTTGTTACTGTTGCTCCAAGATATTTGAACTTCTCCACCTCTTCAAAAGATAAATTTCCAATTTTTATATTTCCATTTCGTACAATATTCCCGTCACGAGTCATAATCGTAAACCTTCCCAATCGTATGTAAAATCTTATTGTTACTATCTGTATGTACCTATTTACACAATCATTTTAAAACTTTATTTGCTTCTCCTGAAAAATGGAAGAAAGTGAGTTACAATGTTAATACTTGTGAGGGTCGATTTGTCGTAATATACGTAGCTAAATTTTCTATGAGATCTTCTATACAAGAATGAATGAAATTTCTTTTTGTCATGTGATTTCAACCAGAAATAAAACTTGCTTGTAAATACGTTGATTTAACTCTGGCTGTTATTATGTTAACATCTTGGCCTTGCAAATTACTATTCGGAATGTTTTAATGTTGGAAAATGTATCTGTAAGGTACACGTACCAAATAACGCCACCTTAACAGTTCAGTCACTTTTGCTCTGGAAATAAGTTATGTACAAACACGAAAATTATGAAATAGAAATTGTAATCTTATCTTTACAAAATAGCACAATGAAAATGGATATATTATATACCGAACAAGAATTAGAACGCAAATAGGAAAACTTTGTAAACTGGCGTTATTAGGAACAGGTTGTCCAATTAACGCCACCTATTTTCTAGTAACCTATACACTTATAATTGTTAATGAATTATTTTTCCTAAGCAACACAAATTGAACTAAGCGACTAAATTTGAGTTTATGTTAATAAAAGATACAAAATCACTCAATACTAATGAAAGATTCTTGATCTGAAACTGAAACACCAGATGGATTAGGAAAATATGTTTTCCAGTGACTCCTTACTTAAAAAAAGAGACAATATGACACAGTAGAAAGTTATTAAACACAAAAGCATTTACCTTAGCTTAATATGAATGTTTTCCAATAAGTAAAACAAAAAAAATAAGATATGTAAAATAAAACAAAAATGAAGAGTTCGATAAACAATTGAACCAGTATCATCACTGCACATTCTGAACATTTGTAAGTTGAAAGCTTAGTGATTTTCCTGATGTTTTCCCACTGATGCTGTACTGTCAGCCTTAGTACTAACATAACCTAAAATTTTGTCTGTAGACCTTCAACGCCACATGGTGTTAAAGCGCTACTGAGTACTTGATAACATGACATGCCTGTTTCTCTAACATTTTCAAATTTTATAGATAGAAAATACTTTCTATACATAGAAGAATGTTTAAGGATCACGAAAATATATAGTTTAATATAGTTATTATTTGCTCAAAATAAAATATTGCCTCTTTCCTTGATATACGAACAGCCATTCACTATCAACACGCAACAGGAAAATGATGGAATTTAATGTCACTCGTAAATGTCAGCGGACAGCTAGTAACTCATTTCATCACTAGATTGCAAGCGAATGCAGGCTACAGTAGTGCACTACCGAAAACTTGTGTCGTTAACAAATTTTAATAGGGTGGCGTTAAAGGTATACATGGCGTTATTTGGCTCAGGGACCTTAATAGTAGAATTATCGTTGTTTCGATTTCACAGGACTTCGTATTTTTCGAGTGGGGTTAAGTACTGATACGGTAGTGGGGAGAAGGTAGCAAATAAATGCCTTGCCCGAAAGTGGGTCCCGCCTTCAAACTGAAATAGAAGAAATAAGTTTCTTCATTGCTGCATTGCACAATATCCTGACGTAAATGCTCGAGTATGAAGAGCAGGAAGACAAATAAAGTGGAAAATTGTCATTCCTAAAACATTGATACTAGTTCCAGTACCATCCTGTGAGAAATCTACGATGTCTCTTTACACAGCTGTTCTATCGATTACCAGACATAAAGTCCAGGATTATAATGTCCATACGTCAAAATGTCCATGCAATAATGTCCACGTTGAAAATGTTCGTGTTAAATCATCCAGAGTCAAAATGTCCTTAGTTCTATAATGTCCACTGCACTCTGATGTCCAGTCATAATCTCCATCTTTATATATAATTTGAACTGGTAATGGAAATTACGGGGAAACGGCTGAACGGATTTTAATGAATGACCCCTCATTTTGAAGCTTGGAATCCAAAGTTTTTTCAGAAAAATAGTAGTTTTCAGTGAAATGTCAATTTTCCTACATAATTTTCCTATTTTCCATAATCCATCTGTCGTCAGTTTTGAGAACTAGCTAATTGCATTCAGGAGAAGCGAAGCGAGCATCAACTCGGCCGTGTTGCATTTCAGAATAAAACAAAACACACACTACAGTAAACAATATTACACGAAGGCCATGATCTGCAAGAATGCTGACATATTTAGAGCTCAAATTAAATTGGTTATTAAAAACTTTACTTACTAAAAATAATTTACGGGTTCAATTCTGTGGTGTGTAATTTTCTGAGTACGGCTGTGTATTGGATATTAAAAATTACAAAACTTGAGGTGGTTTGATGACATTATTACCATTAGAAATGAAATATTATTGTAGTTAATGCCATGATGTGACTATTTTTCATTAATTATACATATTAATGCTATACTGATGATATGAAAGTGAAACGGTTTGAGGTTATATAAGTAGATGTAGAGAATAACTTAAATTAGATTTTGATTTCTATATTTTACTGAGTGGCGGCTATATAGTATATATACAGTATATGTTACTGAAAGCTATAAAACTTACGTAAGATAATATTATTAAAAATCAAATATTTTATAGTTATTAATCAAGTGTGGTTTGGTCTTTTTCATATATTTAAGGCGATGTGGTGTAGATATTTATATGCGTGGTTCTCTTCAGTATTGGCTTTGTAGTCGGGATTCATCCTAGCAGCTGACTCCAATGAGCACGCCTGTCTCGGATGGAGCAGCAAACCGCTGTGATTGTAAGATGCGGATTGATTCAGAAGACATCGTGTCTCCAAGAAGATGATGTGTTTCTCTCCTGGTACAGGTTGCTCTTCAGAAATGTCGCTCGATTTAGTACTTGTTTTGAGTATGGGTGTTTCGTTTGCATTGAATTCCTTGATTACTACTAACCTCTTTCCGACAAAGAATCTACCCAAATCTTTAAAGTCTATGTCGCTAAATAACACAAGTATGAAGACAATCGGGAGTATCAGAACAAACGTAAGAGCTGCACGGCAGGTATAGAATGGCTTCCCATCAGTACCTGCAACAGAACACAATAAAATTACTTCGCATTTTAGCGTCTTAATCACAGTTGGTAACGCATCGTTACACTGCCATTAACATTACCATATTAAAATCTTTTGTGATTTTGTGACAGTTCATCTGTTGTCATGCCGACCTCTCCTCCACAGAGAATTTCCACAGCCTTGCCTGCATTTCTTCGCTAAATCAACATTTCTTCAACTCCAACATTATGAACAGTCTTTATCATTGGTGAAATTCCTGCATAATATGCCACATTATTGTACCAGAGCCGTAAAATGTTACCATGCCAACTAAAACGTCATGACTTCTATCATGGCGGCATAACTTGTACCGTAAAGTTAACACATGGAACGATTTGCCATACTATAATATATTTAATACGTAACTGTTGTCATAGCAACCTCTTTCTTCATAGAATGATATCAAATTACCCATTATTACAAATTTGATGTTATTTGTTTACTAATATTGTTTTATAATGCTGTCGTATAATAAATAAGGAACGAAACCAAATCTAGGAAGTTGGTACCAAAACTGTTAAGTTCTGTGAGCTTGGACTATATCTCTACCGAATGAAAAGTAATAGCGCAGCTCTCAATGTCAGTGAACCACAATAAGCATGTATAATCGGATGGTAACCAAACATATGCTCCAATCGTCCACGGCCTTAGAACAAAAAATTGTAAACGAATAATATAAAAAACAATAATTTGTAATTATAAACTACGTAACTCCCAGTCTAAAATAATTTACCCATACATATAAAATAACGTACAAAGTACACAATTATGATTATAGCCTCATTATGGTAAATAACAATGAACATTTTCATTTTAATATAAAGAAATAAACCATTTACGTGCAAAAAAAAAAGAATATTTGTATTCTGAAAATATTCGTTCTATGTCACAAGACGTTATTGAAGCAAATCTGAAATATGATACAGTATTTCTTACTATCATCAGGTGAACAACTACTTTGTGAATCTAATAGTGTTGAAAGATTTCAAAGTCCGAAAAATTAAAAAAATAACTGATTTAGTCACTGACATTTGCTACAAAGATGTTGCATAGTTAGGTTTTAGAATTTAGCGTTTATAGAAGACCTAGATCAGCGCTTTTCGACCCAATCACGAAAATTATTCTTCTACGAATATTTCAAATATATAATATTTATTCGTGAAAAATGCTTAGAAGACTAAGTGGCCAGTTCCAGGAGAATATCTCGCGGCCAGGTACGACTGATGTCAGGGCCCAGTACCGGCGGTAAACACTGCTTTATACAATCTCATTTTTTTATTTAACCAAAACCAAAAATTCTGACTTACGCCATTTTTACCGCGCACCATAGATATTATTTATTAATAGTAGCCTAATCTTATTAATTAATGTATTTATACATGGCTATCTAAGTAGGATTCCATGTAAAATTGGAGTATAATACAGAGCTCATATAAAAGACTTTTCCGGTTTCGAACACATGTAATTTACGTTCTATGAATCTGGGGTTCATGAAAATAGTACCAATGGAAAGAGAAACTCAAAAAGTTTAGTTCCTTACCTTAAAGAAGTTCAATGTTTCCCCCCTTGGTAACACGGCACACATCAAGCCTATAGTCAAGTTCCACGTAGGTACGCGGATTTTCCGACCCCCAGATTCTGAAGTTATGTCTGTTCACCTTACCAGAAAGATGAAACGTGGCTTCGTCAGAAAACACCACGGAACGAATAAATTCGTCAACGTTTTCAATTAAAGTCTGCATACTTATGCAGAAATTTCTTCGTAGCACTTTGTCCTCTGGTTTTAGGGCTTGCAGCAACTGTGGTCGGTACGGATGAAATCGCAACCGCTTACGAAGAATCTTGCCTTAAAATCAGTGTACCATTTACGGATTGTAGGCCCACTGGGTGGATCTGCACCAAACTTTGTTCGGTAATGCCGTTGCAGATTAATAACCGACTGGTTCACATGGAAATCAAGCTTTTCTGTCCTCTATAGCAGCCATTTCGCCTCAACAATGAACAAATTTGTATATATACGCTATTATGAGACAGTGTTACCAACTAGGAAAACATTGTTGCCACAACTAAACTTTTTGAGTTTCTCTTTCCATAGGTGCTATTTTCATGCACCTCAGATTCAAATTACATATTGTGTTCGAAACCGGAAAAGTATTTTGTAGGAGCCCTGTACATAATTAATATTATTAATTATTAACTACGTACAAATTTCAAATAAGACTCTGTAGTAACTTTCGTTTCAGGAATGTTGGCAGCTTCTTCAAAGCAAGCGATGCTGTCAACATAACAGAAAGCAACTGGCAGTTGTAGTATTTATCAGTACAAAATCGAAACAAAGTTGGAGAAAGAAAATTCAACCTGACGACTGGAAAATCACTATAATTCACTAACGTACGTAGTAACCGGGGGAAAATGGTTAGGTTTGACCCTTATAGTATACAGCAAGGAGACCCGGACGAATGGACGCGTAAGTTCTGACCACTCACCCGGCCATGTTGCCTCCTTCATGATCCTTACTCCTGCCCTTGTGCAGGCATAGTGTTTAGTACCTTGTTTTTAGTTTTACTGCCGTCCATTGTATCTCCGGATGTCACCCCTTTGCTCGAAGCTCATTAATCAGTACAAGTTGAACAGTGTTCGCCTTGACTTGAGTTATTGTTAGCCTACTGTTGCTTCAGCGCGTTATCATGAACCACTTTTCATTTTTTAATCTAATTATCTTCAATCATTTCAATGTACGTGGACTGATTGTTTTGTGTCCTGTTCAGCGTTGCCAACGCCATGCGCAGAAATTTTCCTAGCCTTTGCTTGTTTTCTCCCTAGAAAGGACTAAATTCCCCTAAAAACTGCAAAATTTATTATTAACGAAAATATAAATTATTGCAGTTGTGAAGGGTAATTACTAGACTTCGTTGAATTGCCACACGCAGCATGCAATCAGGTTGCCGATGCACGGTAGTATAGAGGAGATGGGCGACCTCCTGGTCTCGTAGCATAAGCAGTTCATGTTGAGAGTTGTGACCGGTCCAAATAGATAGAGCAGCTACAGCTAATGTATACCTATGTAAGCACTTGTTTTTGCATTACTGTAGTTGGAATAGTCAGAGCTTAACATTTGTTCAGTGCAGACAAGAATTCAATCAAACATACTACAATGAGAGTGTCGCTGTTCCAAATAATTGCCCCTGCAATACCCTTACCCCCGCAGCCAGTCTTGACCCGTTGGGGAACGTGGTTGGATTCTGTTCATTATTATGCAGAACATTACAGCAAAATAATGGAGGTAATTGATGCATTAGATAGCACAGACAGTTCCGCTGTTGCAGCTGTAAAATCATTGCCTTCTGAACAGCTATTGGAAGATATTCTGTTCATTGATTCTAATTTTAAAATCTTGTTCAAAAGCATCATCCTCTTAGAATCGTCTAAACTACAACTCTCAGAAGCCCTAAATATAGTGGATAAAGTATCACAAATCATTATCCAAAATAACAATTCATTAATTTCAGAAAAAGTGAAATGTAAGTTGAGAAACATTATTGCTAAAAATTCTGCCTATTCACAACTTCGTATTATAAATGATGTACTATCAGGTCGCGACAAGACATGTGAAGTTGGTATACCGGTACTAAAAAGTAGTGACTTTCCGTTCTTCAAATATGTACGTACGATATCGTATTACATCGTGTGATGTTGAACGTACATTTCCCAAAATAAAAACTGTTTAAGTGACCATCAGAGGACTTACTTTGCAGTCGCTCAAAATGTACGTAACTCTTCACTGCTATACACATATTCAAGGATGATGTGAGTATCTTACATTAAATTTTAAGAGTTAATATATGTCACTATAAAATAATTGTTTATTTACATGTTTAGACATTTCCTACTTCAATGATCATTCATTATATTTCTTGAATGCAGGATACAGGTTTTATTGTAACCGCAGTATACTGCTCAGTGTTTACATCAGAGGCATACTCCATCCGTCGCACGCCCCCTTCTCATACAGTCTATACCGCGTGCGCGGTAAACCTTGCGATTCTCGTGGCAATTCCACGAAGTCTAGTAATTACAATATTTAGTCAACAGTAGATTTATGTTTTGCACAAAAAAAAAAAAAAACACAGAAACTTTTCCAATAAACAGAATGCACTTGCTATCAGATTTATTTCATACCAGTTTTTTTGTGTAGGCTAAAACCCATAAAAAGATCCATTTCTATTATTTCCCTATTTTGCAATAGACCTGAAATTATTGTTGAACAGGCAAGTTAAATTCATATCTTTGTTTTCATATTGTTTAGGATGAGAAAACCGTCTCTACAGAAGCTGTAGAGTGTGGTAATATCAAAATATGCTCAACAAGGTTAACAAGAAGTGGGAATGCCATTGTAATGTTATTTTCTTTACCTGAGCATTCCTCCCAAAAGCTTCTCCATACATACATTTATCTGTATTAGGAATACTGGTATTGTGCAATAATCGCCATTTCCTGTCAATATCCTTTTCCTGCTTTTGTTTTATACAAGAAATAAATTCAGCTACTAGTTGGAATGAAACTTATCAAAATTCTAACAGTGGTATTAATATTATTAAAGAATGGCTGGATGCTCAATTACTTTCTTTGAACGTTTCTAAAACAAAATTAATACCATTTTCATTAACATCACATGGCCTTGAGCAACTAGAAATAAATAATAATATAAGTATAACTATACATGATTGTAACCTACCTACTTGCTCATGTAACGCTTTGAGTATATCCTCACAAGTTAAATATTTAGGCATTATTATTTACCAACATTTAAAATGGGACAAGCATATCTCCTTCCTGTGTAACAGATTGCGTAAAACAATTCACAAATTTTCCATTCTACGCTCTTATTTACCTGTTTATGTTCTGCGTACTGTGTACTTAGCTCTGTTTCAATCAATAATAATTCAGTATGGTATTTTAGGTTGGGGAGGAATGGCAAAATCGACTCTCCATCCTTTAAATCTGCTCCAAAAAAGAATTCTCAAAATTTGTCTATATAAATCTTTTGATTACCCAACAAAATTAATTTTTCAGGAATTTGGCGTATCAAATCTAGAACAAATTTATAAACAAAAATTGCTGATTTACTTCCATAAAAACCACAATAAATTTAAATTTGATCCTCATGAATACCAGACGAGACAAAACTACAGTTTCTTTCTAAATACTCCCAAATGCCACACAACTGCTGGATTAAAACACAGCAGAAATTTTGGACCCAAAATATATAATACATTAATTAGAGCTTACCCTGAGCTAAGTACACTTAACACACATAGATTTAAGAAACAAATCAGATTAATTATTTAATTGTTTAAGCTAATTGAGTTAAAATTGTTACTCTAATATTCATGTACTTCTGTATTTTCTATTTGTATATAGACCCTGTTATTACATGCTGTATGTATTTTACCATTTATTAATGTGATTGTGCTCAATGAACTCTCGTAATTTTGTGATATATTTTGTATAACTGATCTGAACTGCGCCCGAGCACGAGCTTCTGCTCTTTCGGGCTGCAATGCCTAATGTAGCTCAAGTGTATAGTATTAATAAATATTATTATTATTATTATTATTATTATTATTATTATTATTATTATTATTATTATTATTAATGAAGCAATTGACATACTTGTTTTGCCAAGAACAGAATGTAGAATAATTGAAGAGTCCACTGCAAGAATGATGGATGTCATTTGCAATACATTTTGCAGGAGAAGCAATTGAAAGTTTGAAATGCTTAGCGCTCAAAGCTTAACTGTGATTTTCCGATCATTACTGGACAATGACTATCAGTGTTAATCCCATATAACTCTCTATGTACATTCTACATGTCTTAAGCTATGCATTGACAGTCTTGGTTCATTTTCGACAAGAAAGTGACATCCATCATTCTTGCAGTGGACTCTTCAATTAGTACGCCAAGTTTTTCAAATCAACTTCATTAAAATGAAAATTTTTAGAAAATTTAGTGTACACTTTCAACCAGGAAACGAGTGTCATGAGCGAGAAGATTTCAAAACGCGATCCAAAAAACATTCCCTAGAATCAAGCCTAGTTCCCCTATTTCCATAAATCTAGGGAAATTTCCATAGGGTTGGCAACACTTGTCGTGTTCAAGAGAGAGCGCCGATGTCTCTCCTGTTACGGGTAGCAGTGGCGGACTGAGACGTAAGAGGGGGGAGACTTGTTGACGTAGTATATTTTATCTTTTCTATATCATTACTAGGAAAACATCTATACGCTTACAAATAATGAAGGTGGTACACACATCGCAGCGACATGCACAGTGATATATGGCGTACGGTCGAGCCAGAGAGGATTAAATTAAAGACTAGCTTCATGTTAATTAATTTTATGTAGACATTCTCCAACAATACATTCATTCTCAAGGCAAAACCACTGTGATGATCAGAGCTCGTATTCCTATGTAGATAAGTAGGCCTATATATTTTTTAGGTCTTCAAACTTTAATAAAAGTTCAGTTGTGTCATTAAGTTTCAGAATACGGAGTTGGATATCGCCTAAAATATATTTTTTTAGTATTCATCATTTGAATAATATACAAATATTAGTGGCTTGTGCAGCAACTGCTGCAAACTAAGTTCATTATACATTCAAATAAACATTTTTCAGATTTATTTTCAATGAAAAATACCGGATGTTGTGAAAGTTATTTGCTTCCATTATAATGAAACATACTCCCTCTGAGTACCAATGTCAGAACGATCAGTGAGTTAATCATGTAGGAGTAAAGCAATAACTATTTCAGGTCATTGTGGATTGTAGTGAAAGTTAAAAAAATGTCAGGTTTGCCATGCTTTCGAACAATAGACATAGCATCTTGGTATAGCTGCTGCATGTTTCGTGAACTACTTTGAAATGTAGAGGGTAAAATCATTTTATTCTGCTAAGAGATCTTGCTGAAATGATCGGGAGACTACAATACTACCTTAGGAACTGTTATTTTTGCGCTCTCTCGAGTCAATACTGAAGAGAATCACGCATATAAATATCTACACCACACCGCCGTTAAATATATGAAAAAGACCCAACCCCACTTGATTAATTAATAACTATAAAATATTTTATATTTAATAATATTATTATCTTACGTAAGCTTTGTAGTTTTCAGTAACATTTATACTATATAGCCGCCACTTAGTAAATTATAGAAATGAAGATATAACTTAAGATATTCTCTACATCCACTTATATAACCCGAAAACGTTTCACTTTCATGTCATCTATATAGGATTATTAATACGTAATATAATTAATGAAAAATAGTCGCATCATGGCATAATAATATTTCATTTCTAATGGTAATAATGTGATCAAACCACCTCAAGTTTTGTAGATTTTAATATCCAATGCACAGCTGTACTCAGAAAATTACACACTACGGAATCACACCTGTAAATTATTTTTAGTAAGCGTTGAAGGTTTTAATAACCATATGTCAGCAATCCTGCATTTCATGGCCTTCGTGTAATATTGTTTATTGTAGTGTGTGTTTTGTTTTATTCTGAATTCTCAAAACTGACGACAGATGGATTTTGGAAAATAGGAAAATGATATAGGAAAATTAACATTTCACTGAAAACTACTATTTTTCTGAAAAACTTTGGGTTCCAAGCTTCAAAATGAGGGGTCATTTATTAAAATCCGTTCAGCCGTTTTCCCGTAATTTCCATTACCAGTTTAAATTTTATATATATATATATATATATATATATATATATATATATAAATTACTGCATATTTTACGATATAATATGGAGATTAAATGAATATTTTGATTGTTTTTAGAGTTGAATCTCGCTATAGGCTTCTCCGTAATGTGGAAATGACGAAATATTATGCAATACCTTAAGTGAACCGTGTTCATCTATGCAGAGGCAAGCCCCACATGAAGGGGATTTCCCCCCACATCTAGACTATGTCCTGATTTCTCAACTCAGCAGCATTGTATCACACTTCTCCAGTGTTTTTTTCATTGGTTGGTTATTTAACTGCGCTGTATCAACTACTACGTTATTTAGCGTCGGTGAGAATGGCGATATTGAGATGGTATTTGGCAAGATGAGGCCGAGGATTCGCAAAAAATTACCTGACATTCGCTTTACGGTTGGGAAAAATATCGAAAAAACTCAACCAGGTAATCAGCCCAAGCCCAAGCGGGAAACGAACCCACGCCCTAGCGCAACTCCAGTTGGGCAGGCAATAGCCTCAGCCGACTGAGCTACACCGGTGGCTTCTCCATTGTTGCCATATTTTCTACATATTTAGAAGGAGATCTCTATTTTTTTTGTATATCTACTTTTGGCCAATTAAAAAAGTACGAAATCTAAAAGATCTTTGGAAGTCTCCCTCATTTTCTCCTTTTTAAAATGAAAATCTTTGTAATCTGTACAAGTGGCAATCGCCTTCATTTTTGCTGTCAAGCAGCCTTTCAGTAATTTGTCATCCTCTTTTCGTACTTTCTTTCTGGCATGCATAAGAAAAGATAACACCACTCAGGACTAGTAATGAGTTTAAACGATATTTTCAAGTAGGCCTATCCGTGCGACAGGTATGACTTCAAAGTCCATGTTTCACAACCATACAGAACAACCGGTAATATAACTTTTATAAATTCTAACTTTCAGATTTTTTATAACAGACGAGATAACAAAAGCTTCTCAACCGAGTAATAACAGGCATTTCTCATATTTATTCTGCGTTTAATTTCCTCCAGAGTGTCATTTATATTTGTTACTGTTGCTCTAAGTATGAACTTTTCCACTTCTTCGAAGGATAAATCTCCAATTTTTATATTTACATTTCGTACAATATTCTGGTCACGAGATATAATCATGCAGGCCTATTTTGTCTTTTCGGAATTCATTTTACAAATCTATCTCTTTACTTGCTTCAAGTAAAATTCCCGTGTTTTTCCTAAGTGATATCTCTATCCAATGCTTTTGCTTCAGTAAAGTCTCATTTTGCAAACCTGTTGATCAACAATTGGCTCTCTTCTGACAAAGGAAAAATTTTACAGTCTGTAGAAAAGAAACCAAATGACCTGGAAATGTACAAAAACTTGCCCAGACGTGTTCAAACATTTTTAACAAGAGACAGAACAGGTCACATTGTCACACAATTGTACCTACACCGATTTCACATTTCTGATAATCCTACTTGTCTGTGGTGTAATAATCAAGATGAAGATCTGGAACACATTCTTCTATATTGTCCATCCATAAACCACAAAAGAAGTAAATTAAAATCATCAGTACCAGTTGCAGAAGACACAGCCCTGCAGTATATATTGACTATACCCCAACTCTGGCTACTAGCAACAGGCATCTATAATGAACACCGATCAAAATACCCCTCATTTCTCGTGAAAAACGACAACTGAATAGACTACAGTGGACCATAGTGGACTTTATGTTGTCAGCAAACAGCCTCCCTAAAGGTCTTTTTCCCTCCGGCCTCCCAACTAACACTCTATATGCATTTCTCGATTCGCCCATACGTGCTACATGCCCTGCCCATCTCAAACGTCTGGATTTAATGTTCCTAATTATGTCAGGTGAAGAATACAATGCGTGCAGTTCTGTGTTGTGTAACTTTCTCCATTCTCCTGTAACTTCATCCCTCTTAGCCCCAAATATTTTCCTAAGCACCTTATTCTCAAACACCCTTAACCTAATGTTCCTCTCTCAAAGTGAGAGTCCAAGTTTCACAACCATAAAGAACAACCGGTAATATAACTGTTTTATAAATTCTAACTTTCAGATTTTTTGACAGCAGACTGGATGATAAAAGTTTCTCAACCGAATAATAATAGGCATTTCCCATATTTATTCTGTGTTTAATTTCTTCCCGAGTATCATTTATATTTGTTACTGTTGCTCCCAGATATTTGAATTTCTCCACTTCTTCAAAAGATAAATTTCCAATTTTTATATTTCCATTTCGTACAATATTCTCGTCACGAGACATAATCATATACTTTGCCTTTTCGGGATTTACTTCCAAACCTATCGCTTTACTCGCTTCAAGTAAAATTTCTGTTTTTTTCCCCTAATCGTTTGTGGATTTTCTCCTAGCATATTCACGTCATCCGCATAGACAAGCAGCTGATGTAACCCGTTCAATGGTAATAAACCAATTTCATCTATACTAAAAATTAAAATGCATAATTTTTACTGTTCCAATATAAATTGCAATTGTTCAGTTATTAATGAAGTTAATGAGGTTAATAATTATCGATAATAATTTAAAATGGAATAATCATATGCATTATATTTCTAACAAATTACATAAAACATTATATTACTTTGTTGTTCTAAGAAATATTTTGTCAATTAACTGTTTATATACAATTTATTTAGCATTACTTCAATCTATATTTATGTATGGTATTATAGTTTCGGATGGAAATTATAACCCAACCTTTATCCGTTAATTTTACTACAGAAAAAAGTATTAAAAATTTGTTTAAAAAAAGCAGAAAGATTACGCAACTGAACCGTTGTTTAAACATTTCAAAGTTTTCAACATTAAACAAATTTATGATTTTATTTTATTAAAGTATTTTCACAGAAATGTTAACAACTTTCAAAGGTATATACATAAATATAGAACTAAAAATATGAATTCCCTGCGTTAATCTGAACCTAAATATAAAACCAATGCAACTTTTTTTTATCATAGCATGAGTCAAGGTCCTAGATTATTAAACAAATTTTATTGTAATATTATTTTAACCAATAATCCTCTCCGAATTAATAAAAAAAATTGTATTAGATTTATAGTCTGGGTTTAAAGATATTTAACACTTTTTAATCTCTAATTTATTCACTCTCAATTTTATTTTGTTTGTATTGGAATCCCCTCCTGAGCACGAATCTTGCCCATTGAAAAGTGGACAAGTTTATATTATTTTATATTAACTTGTATTCATTAGTAATTTACTAGCACTATAAATAAATAAATGGATGGATGGGTAGGTAGATAGATAGGTAGGTAGGTAGATAGGTAGATAGATAGGTAGGTAGGTAGATAGATAGATGGATGGATGGGTGGGTGGGTAGGTAAGTGGATGGATGGATGGATGGATGGATGGATTGATAGATAGATAGATAGATAGATAGATAGATAGATAGATAGATAGACAGACAGACAGACAGACAGACAGACAGACAGACAGACAGACAGACAGACAGACAGACAGACAGACAGACAGACAGACAGACAGACAGACAGACAGACAGATAGATTTGTCTCTACATTTTAATAAATAATAAAAATCCAAATGCGACGTATGGATCCGTTCCGGTAAGTGGACGCCTACCTTAAAGAAAAGGTTCTATCACGTATGTTACAAGATTTGTTAGCTCACTTCGCACCTTATTAACAAAAAGTCTCTGCCTCAAGCAAAAAAAAAGATTCATTCTCATAGTGTTCATATGAAAGCTATGCAAATCTCATGGCATCCAATTAGTTCACAAAAACAAACTCGGTAGGTATTTTGTCACATATGTTACAGATAAGTTAGTGTCCTTCATTTTTCCAGTTTCAAAACAACTGTGAAATTTGTAAGTCAAAATATTCACTTGAACTGAAAGCTTAATTAATCCAAACTACTGCGAATAAATTTCAGAAATAATATAGTATTGAGTAAAAAGTTCCTTGGTCCTAGAGCTCTGCTATTAACAGTGCAGGCTCTCAAAATATTTCTTCAACAATAGCTCCTTGAAAAATATACATTAACAGCTGATCTCTCAATGAGTAAGTGCTGCAAACTTAGCGAAACAAAACAATACCTATTACCCAGCCAAGACCAGTTAGATTCAATGCCAATAAAACTTGTAAAATATAATTATTTCTTTTGAAAATAAAACATTAAAATATTTAAATGTAGAGTTTTACACTAATAATAAACAAATACAGGGTCATCATTTTATTTTTACTAACTTTTTAATATTAACCTGGCTGTACCTCTGGATCAACGCCGTTTGCTACCCCTTCCACGACTGGAGTTCGATGATACTGGCGTAGAATACAACAAATCACTTTACTGGGTATAGGAGGGAAGAAAAGTAGTCCATCCATTTACGTAAACTAGGAAATATCGCGCTTTTGAGTTTGATAATTTTCATTAGGTTTTTGTTTAATCAATATACGGTACAGTATTAACAATGAGTGTTTTTACTCACGAACTGAGCTGTCCATGTGGACGTAGTCATTATGCAGTGTATATTATACTGTCTACAACACATTAGCGTAGAATATAGAGAATGAAGTTAAATTGAAAAATAATCATAATATGGATATTTAAACAGATTTTTAAAATGGGGCCGTTCATTTCGATACAGGCTTCAGTTCTTTTGTGCATATTATATCACTATAGACTATTGTACCTAATCCCAATTACCAGTTTCGTCCTTCGTACTAGTAACTCATGTTGAAATAATTCTGTACCTACTCTATAAAAGAGATCTTACGTACTATAAATTCAATCTTCACGTCTGCCCGATCCGAAAAGATAAAATTACTCAGACATACTACCTGCTATCCGTCCAAATGGTTATGTCGTAGGATCGTAGAAAGGGAGGAAATCACGTGACAGTTAATTATTTAACGAGCCACTTTTATTTAAGCTATTTTAAACAGTTGTATAATATTACGTAGACGTCCAATTCCTAACAGAAATTAATGTTCTCAGAAAAGAGCTAAGACAACCCAGCCACTAGCTGGCGAATAAAAGCTGGTGGGGGAAACCGGGATACGACGTAGGCAAATGGACGACAGTACCTGTACGAAAATGATTCAATATTGAAAGCTCTTTCGTCACTGGTAAAACGCGAACCTATTTTTGGAACGTACTGTTTGCTATGACCGTAAGGCTACTGTGACTGTATATGCGGTCTTGGATCTGTGTGGAGGATGGTTGAACTTCATTAGTAGAAGGGGTGGGAGTGAAGTACATTAAAAAACTCAGGTACAATAAAAATTGAAGTAAAAATAAAATGATGTCCCTGTATTTCTGAAAAGAGACTTTTTCGTTGGAATTGCCAGTTTGCTCGGAATGCCTGTAGAGTAATTCTTACCTCTAGACGTTCTGTAGTGGGCCTCTCGTTAACTCTACAGAGCTTCGTCACACCTCCACAAGACACGATTCATGGAATAGCCATCAAGTCATTTCAGAAAGTCATATATGGGTTATTCGTGTCTTGGAGATTGTGTTCTCTGAACTTGAAGCGAATGCTCCCACCTTCAATTTTTATGACGTGACACTAAGTTATGTTTTACTACAAGCCCGGCCTTCAATGAGAAGTGAAACAACTAGATCCTTACTTTCATGAGTCCACGTTCTCATAAAAAGTTTAATTTCAAACGATACAATTAAAATGAAAGAGTGCTTTATTTCCAGGCTCTGTTGCTTAGATCGGGTTCTATTTCTAATAATGTGTAGGCCTATAACAAAAAATAAAATTGTAACTATACTAGTGGCTTGCGCAGCAAATGCTGCAAACTAAGTTCATTAGACGTTCAAATAAACATTTTTCAGATTTATTTTCAATGAAGAATACCAGACATTCTGAAAGTTATTTGCTTCCATAATAATAAAACATACTCCCTCTGAATGGCTTTTTATGCCAAATAGTTTTTCTTCTTCTTCAGTTTTTTAGTTTCAACGCGAAAACGCAAGTAACAATGTCAGGACGATCAGTGGGTTTTTCATGTTAACCCTTTCCAGCCCAATGTTTCCATATGGCATCATACACTTTACCTGCTCTGAGAAAGCATGTAAAATGGCAAATGACTCCATATGTTATCATAGCCATATTCTTAGTTACTTTTAAGACAGATGGCACCCCTGAAATCCCGAAACAAAACACTATCGGACAGCGTTTCTCCTTCATGTCAAAATATTGTTTTTAATTTTCAATTTAATTTGGGCTGGAAAGGGTTAAAGTAAAGCAATAGCTATTTCAGGTCATTGTGGATTGTAGGCAAAAGTTAAAAAAATGTCAGGTTTGCTAAGCTTTCGAACAATAGCATTTTCGTATAGCTGCTGCATGTAGAACTTGAAATGTAGAGCGTAAAATCATTTTATCCTACTAAGAGATCTTGCTGAAATGATCTGGAGACTACAAAATTTTGTAGGCCTCTTATTTTATCAGTAAGTAATACCTTTTGATCTTTCCTTAGGAACTGTAATTTTTGCGCGGGGAAATTTTAGAACACGGATTGCACCTACCAAATTATGTCTTAAAATACTAAAAAGAGCAGATTTGTCTGCGTTTGTCGAATGCGCATCATTATATTTACGAAAAGGCACTTTTCGGTGCCAATAATTTATTTTGTGTGCACAAGGTTGGAATTTTGAAGTAAGAGGGAAAGGGTGCAGTTCGTGTTCTGGAGTTTATCCAAGTTTTGTAGTTATATATAGCAGCCACTCAGTAAATTATAAAAATGAAGATCTAAATTAAGATATTCTCTACATTTACTTACATGACCACAAAACGTTTCACTTTCATGTCATCGATATAACATCAGTATTATGTACAATTAATGAAAAATAGATGCATCATGATATTAACTACAATAATATTTAATTTCTAATGGTAATAATGTCATCAAACCACCTCAAGTTTCGTAGATTTGAATATCCAATACACAGCTGTACTCAGAAAATTATACACTGCAGAATCAGTTTTTAATAACAAATTGAATTGAGCTCTAAATATGTCGGTAATCCTGCAGGTAATGGCCTTCGTGTAATAGCCTATTGTTTATTGTAGTGTGTGTTTTGTTCTGAAATTCAATCAAGTCGGCCGTGATTCAATTAAATTAGTTCTCAAAACTGACAACAGATGGATTTTGGAAAATAGAAAAATTATGTAGGAAAATTGACATTTCACTGAAAACTACTATTTTTCCGAAAAACTTTGGATGCCAGGCATGAAAATGAGAGGTCACTCATAAAATTCCGTTCAGCCGTTTTCCCGTAATTTCCATTACCAGTTCAAATTATATATATAGATTTGATTTTTAGTAACAATATTATTATCTTACGTAAGTTCATGGCGTGAACTATAATAATATTTTATTTCTAAAGGTACTAATGTTATCAAACCACCTCAAGTTTTATAGATTTTAATATTCAATACACAGCTGTACTCAGAAAATTACACACCGCAGAATCAGACCTGTAAATTATTTTTAGCAAGTCATGAAGTTTTTAATAACCAATTGAATTTTAACTCTAGATATGTCAGCAATCCTACAGGTCATGGCCTTCGTGTAATAGCCTATTGTTTATTGTAGTATGTGTTTTGTTTTATTCTGAAATGCAATTAGTTCTCAAAACTGACGAAAGATGGATTTTGGAAAATAGAAAAATTATGTAGGAAAAATAACGCTTCACTGAAAGTTACTATTTTTCTGAAAATCCGTAGATGCCAAGCTTCAAAATGAGGGGTCATTGATTAAAATCCGTTCAGCCGTTTTCTCGTAATTTCCATTACCAGTTCAAATTATATACATAGATTATTTTATTCACTTTTAACGTTGTATTGAATTCTTATTCTAATTCAAATTTATCCGCAATTTACATTTGAAATAATTCATATGAATAGATACCCGAAATGAGCATATGCTCGTGCTCGGGTACAGTCCAGTAGTCTACATAAATTTTACAGAGATCAATAATAATGTTATTAATAGAAATAACAGTAATAACAGAATGGTCTACCTTTGAAAAAGGCAGTGGGGACAGTTTATTAAAATCAAATAGTACATTACATATCATGAACTGTAAGTTAGGATTTGCAGGTCGAAAATGCAGTTTGGAAAATCGAGGCCCTTGGGGCCCGAGGTTTTCTAAGCATTCGAGACCTGAAAATTCACTTATAGTGCCCGTGAAAAAGTCAAAATCAGTTAATTAATTTTCTTATTCCTTCGTTCATTCATTCATGGATTTTGATAATGATTACTTAACCTAAAATGTTACAACATACAGTGAAATGAAATATAACATTATAGGTTTACTGGTGTGATAATGAGATAAACGTGAAACAGATTGTGTGTAAATTCATATTGAAATCATCTTGAGAACGTGATTATTTATTTAAGGTTCCACATACCAGGGAAACATCTATAAACATTTTTTTTAAGAATTCAGTACATAGCGTTACTGTAAATATCTTTCACGTATTACATCATGGGTAATACTGTACTACTGTACTGTAATACTGTACAATATACTTAGCATACTTCCACTCGGTAATGAGTTTTGGGATAATATCCTGGGGAAATTCCACAGATAGTAACAGTATATTCCTACTACAAAAAAGAGTAATTAGAATAATAGTAGGTGCCAAATCTAGGGAATCGTGTAGGACCATTTAAAAAAAACCACAAATAATGCCCATGGCTTGTCAGTATATCTTTTCATTAATAATCTTCCACTTATGTAATCGTGAAAACTTTGTAACTAATTCAACAGTTCATAGCATAAATACACGTCAAAAAAATGACTTTCATACTCCATCGGCAAGTCTATCGTGCTATCAAAAAGAAGTGCCTAATATGGCAGTAACAATTTTTAATAGCCTCCCTATCGATATAAAAAATGAAACTCAAAACATAAGATTATTTAGGGCCAAATTAAAGAAGTACCTAATTTCTCACGCCTTCTGTTCTGTAGGTGAATTCATGACATTTAATAACGCTTCATGAAATTGATACTAAAACTTTGTGTTGTACTAGTAGACTATATTGTAAATCTCGTCTGTATATACTTCATCTAGACTGTGACTATAAATTAAGGGTGCTATGCATAGACATTTCGCTAGCCCGCGCTACGAGCGTGCTTATCTAGCCCCGGCTATCGACTGGTTATTTGTACAGGATTCTTATCATATCATATCGCTAACACTGGTTTATGAATACGAAAAAGTTAGTTCGCTGATCATCCACCGGAAGCCCGCGCTAACAATGTCTATGAATACGGCCCTAAGACTTTATAATAGTATTAAGTTTTTTACTTGTTCTATATTCTAGCTGTGAAGCAATGTATGAATACCATGGAATGTTAATAAATACAATACAATACTGTTCATTAATTATGTAATTAAATAAGAAAATGGTAGGAAATATTCTAATTTTTAAGTTACGAAATTGCAAAGACTGCAAAATTATTGAGATGGTGTCAATGGAAATGAAATTGTTTCTTTTTAAGGAAATAGAAGCAAGAAAAGATACTTAGACTACATATTTATGAAAATATATCGTAATATTAAGAAATAAATATAGTTCAATAACATTAGTACATGCATGGTGTTAGTCCCCTTTCATTGGTAGAGAATATTTAACAATTCACTAGTAAGTTAAAATACACTCAGGGACAAAAAAACCCGGACATTTCCATATTTGCTTGTATTTTGTTGCCAATTATTTCAAAATGAAACAAAACCCATTTAAACAAAATAATGTTTCATTTAGCACCTTATACGACAACATTTGAAAAAAAAAAAAAATTCTGATGAGAAAATTTACAAAAAATTACGAAGGGCGTATAACTACGGCATCGTTTGGTCCAACTGTTTTTTTTTTTTTTTCATTTTATGGTGCCTTAAACATTAAAAACTCTTTTTAGTAACGGGTATTACCCCCTCTTACTTGAATAACTGCATCCATACGTCTTGGCATGCTCTCAATTTGGTTAGCAATGTCTTCTTGAGGAATAAGTTCCCATTCTTCGCCAAGTGCACGCCTCAACTCTTGTAATGATTCTGGTCTCGGTTGTCTATTCTTAACACGCCGTCCCAGCATGTCCCACACGTGTTCAATTGGGTTCATGTCTGGACTCCTTGCTGGCCATGGAAGAACATGGATTCCCACTTCTTGGAGATAATCTCCGACCACATGGGCAATATGCGGCCGTGCATTATCATGCATTAAAACAAAATTATCACCTACAAATTGGCCAAATGGCACAACATGATCAGCCAAACATTCATTTATATACCTATCAGCTGTTAGTCTTCCATTTTCAACAAAAACCAACTCTGTACGAGCATCCGTACACACTCCTGCCCAAACCATCACTCCACCACCTCCATAGGCACATTTTCGGAAATGCAACACTGTGAAAATCGTTCTCCCCTCCTTCTCCAAACTCTTTCACGTCCATCAGGTGAGCACAGATTGAAACGGGACTCATCGGTGAACAGAACACAGCTCCACTGTCCATTTCTCCAATCCCTGTGATCATTTGCAAAACGCAGTCGTTCAACTCGATGCATCCTGAGAAGTCTGGGACCAGTTGCAGGTCTACTTGATATCAGTCCACTTGCTTTCAACCGCCTTCTAACTGTTTTGGCCGAAATTGGGCGTCCATGCATGTTAACAAATTGCTGGGCTACACTAGTAGCTGGCAGATTGCTCTCCCTAAGAACTCTCAACACCATATACCTGTCTTCATTTGGATTTGTAGCTCTTGGACGACCCGAACCTGGTCTTCTGGTATATTCTAGGGTCTCTCTATACCGTTTTATGGCATCATGGGTTGTGCTTCTAGCCATATTCATAACATTTGCAATGTAAGGTACACTGCGTCCATAATCGTAAAGGGCTACATCTCGAGCCACATCTTCAGGTCGCATCTTGTTTTCAGACAAATGTTACAACCCCACTTAAACTCAGAAAATGTAAAAATAAAGAAATAACGAATGATAACGATAATGAAGCACAAAATGGTTGAGACAAAATTGTTATAGCTGAGACTCCGAAAGCAAAATTGGAATATTTGGTTGTAATGGCTTGTTTATAAAACAAAAAACAATCAACAATGTATACACGTCTCCATAACAACAGATGACTACCATAATATTGTATGAGAAGGTAATGTTTTGCAAAATACCAGCAAATATTAAAGTGTCCGTTTTTTTTTTTGTCCCTGAGTGTATTAGTAGACTTACACTTTTGTAGAACACAATCATGAAAGTTCGCTGGTAATTTTTGTAATTATGGTGTGGTGAAATACAACTCCATAAGACTCTTTTGTGGAAGAGAAACTCTTGTATTTGTGCAACTTACTAGATAATTTACTTGTGATGAACAACACTATACCTTTGTGGAATAGGCCCACTAATTCCGAAATAGCGAGGGTTTACTGCATTTTGATTAGGAGAGGCAGTCGTTACTGTTAACTGCCTGTGTGCCATCTGTTGAACACAACACGAACAACCTAGGCTAACTCCGGTGGATGTGTAGTACGAACTGCTCTCCAAGATGAACAGCGCACCAGCGGTAGGAATCAGAAACTATCGCCCACACAAATTAGGTTTTGAGGATTGTTCAAACTCAGTGCCTCGTGACAGATGTCATCTGTCTTGGTCAATAATAATAATAATAATAATAATAATAATAATAGGTCATTAATAAATAACATTTCGTACCATTTTGTTGTCATTCGTTCCTTTCTCGACAGAATACCAGTTTTCTTTATGGCTATGTATTATTTATGTTACTGTCGAAAGTACTATACTTGTTTTTTTTTAAGATGGGACATGACCAGCGTATTTCGAATCTCACCGGTCCGGTGGCATCAATGACGTCACGTTGCAGCGAAATATGGAACAAAACTGCTGGAAGGATCGATGGCTGTCATGGCGACTGTACAAGTTGTTTGTGCTACGCTAGCAAAATTTTTGCGAAATTTTCGTACTGCCATCTCGTTCAAAGAAAAGATAGCATAAACAATTTATTTCTTGAACCGGGAGTAATAACGGGTCCGTTGACATGTTCGCTCATAAGCCATTAACATATTGTTTTTACGTTGTGCTCATTACAAACAATACAGCAGAACACACCGCCATGACACAACAGTGCACGATGTCATTCGTCTGCTAATTCCCGCCCTATACAAGAACCAATCAGATTCACTGATGGCGGCTGATGGAGACTGCCACCACCTCTGCAGTTGATGGCACCGGTGCGACACCGGTGGAGCATCAATGACGTCATCGGTGGAATTCGGAACACCGTGATGCCATCAGATTGCTCACCGGTGAGATTCGGAATACGTTGCGATCGGAAAAACAACTGAATGTCACATAGCGTGGTAGGCCTGTTGCTATGGTAACAACGGTTGAGTTGCCAAACTTACAATTTCCACGTGGCGAGTGCTTAATAGCTCTCTTGGCGACATTCATTGTGCACACAATGTTAACATTGGTACGTTTCGTCTTTGATTCTCTGTCGATTTTTGTATTGTTTTCTTGCCTTCGCGTCAATTGTCATGAATGTTTTAACGTCAGCCATCTTCACGACAATTGCTAGCTTCCATCAGCTGGCAGCGTGGTAGTCCACATTGGCAACATGGCACTGTAGTTCCAAGCTCGGCCGCTTAACTGTCATGTCCCATCTTTCAAAAAAACAAGTATAATAGGCCTACTTCTAGGTGTTCCCACATTTATACGATTTGTTGCCACCGACGCCTGCCTATTGATCCGGAGACCGTTCGGGCGTGGGTTCGATTCCCGTACGGACTGAATATCTGGTTGAGTTTTCCCCAGATTTTCACCCAACTGTAAGGCTGAGGATAGGGACCGGTGGCGGGCTTTTGTGAGGGCGGCAATGAACCTCCGGGTTCCTTAAAAGCCATAAGTAGTGACAGGGATTCGCTTGACATTTATTTTCATCTCATGCGAGCTTCAGGTTTGAAAGAATAGTCCGCAGTGTCTGATGGTCTAGACCAGTGGTTCCAAACTTAGGATCGCGACTCTCTGGGGATCGTGTAACGAAATGAGGGGGGTCAAGAGATGATTTACAAAGTAAAACAAAAAATCCTTGTTAACATACAGTTTTTGTTGTATTCAGAAACATAAACAATGTTCAACATAAAACATAAAAATATATTTCAGTAGTTACAAAGTAAAAAATAATAAATATGATGAATGTGTCTGTTTCTTAGAAAGTGGCTTCTAAAAAACTTGGTCTGTACTCGATACACTGATATCATTTTAAAGTTAAGGTAATTAGGGGATAATGTTCTTTTTGTATTTATTATGTGTTTTTTTATTTGTTTTTTTATTGTATGTATATGTTTTTTGTGTTACATTTATATTTATTATTTGGATTATTTATTGCAATTTTAATAAGGAATTGAATTCTTTATATATATATATATATATATATATATATATATATATATATATATATATATTGTTTCACTGCGTTTTTTTCATATCTTACATTTATTTTATTTTTATTATTTTTGTGAAATTTGGTATGAAGTTAGATTAGTTGTAATTGTGATAATTAATGATAACGGTAGTAATAATAATAACTGTTGTTTTACTATTTTATTATTAGTAGTACTTTTTTGTTTTCTTTGAAGATTCAAACTGTGCATAGTTATAGCATGAATGGCCGTACGGGCTCGTGCGAGGGATCTTGTGTACATGAGTTTGTGTAATTGTACATCAATAAATGCACTTAATTAATTAATTAATTAATTAATTCATTCATTCATTCATTCATTCATCTGCTGTTGAGTATTCGGAAATTTCACAATGAACTCCGTACAGATCCGACGATTCGATTCATACTTACAATAATATGTCTTGCACACAAATATTCTTTTTTCTATAGTCAAATACCGAGCCATTCTATGGGGAATCTCACTCGAAACTGCACTCACCACAATAGCACAATTGCACAACACGCTTCTAATACGCATGAAGGAAACCAAACCAATCACAAGTCTGAATATTTAAATAATATGCACCACGCGAAAGCTACTCATAGACACAAAAAGTTTTTTTTTATAACTGCTAGAAATCGTGTAATTAATATCAGCACAATTGAGAATAATAATTCGATCAGCGACTGTACTCGGAACACGGACCCTTTCATACTTGTTTGCTCTCGCTAATTTTTGGCAACAAAAAAAAAAAAAAAAAAAAAAAAAAAAAAAAAAAAAAAAAAGAAAGATCGTGTACTAAAGAACTTTATATTGGGTCGTCTCATAAGTAATGTAGGGTTTCTGAGTTCAGAGTTTAGTAATTGTTTAATGATTTTCTTTAGTTGGCAATACAATTTACAAAATATAATAGTTATTATAGCGTATTGCGAGCATGTGATAGTCATAAATAAAAATAATATAAAATGAAAGTAGTACAGTTTGAGATTAGAGTCCTTCTAAAGCATTGCTGGAAACAAGATTTTAAAGATGCTGCTGCAGCTGAAGTATATGTGAAGTCGAGGGTGAAGGTGTCGTTAGTGGGCGTGAAACAAAACGATGGCCCCAGCACTTCAGTAATGCAGAAAGAGACGTTAAAGATTTAGAACGTACTGGAAGATCTAAATTATGTAATATTGAGAACGCATGTGGTTTTGGAAGAAAATCCATAAGTAATCGTATGTTATCAGAAGAACTAAGTGCTTCAAAAGGTACAATATATCACCACATTAAGGTGTTTAGAAAGTCAAACATAAGTTGGAGATCTGTATCTCATGAATTGATACTTGAACAGGCTTGAGTTACACACAGATTGAATATTTCTCTTCAGATTATCGCTAATCACATGGATGATAGATTTATCAGGAGAATTTTCAGAAGTTGAGATACAGCTTAACTGACAGCACAGTATTAGGCGGAGGTGGGGGGAACAGATGAGGGTTTGTTTACTTTTTCCATCTATGGATCTACTCGTATCTCTTTAATGCGCTGTCTGTCTACGACAGGTTGGAAGTTTCGTACGTGCTAGCACTGAAGCTAAGACAGTTTGACAACGTGAAGTCACTGCGATGTCTGTAACAATTCAATTGGAACAAATTTTAAAATATAAGTTATGAAATTTCTTCTACAAGGAAAAACCTTACAAGTAGAAATAGATATAATTTATTTGAAACGACAAAAGACGTCACAATTGCTGGAAAAAATAGAGAATTGTGGACTAAAGATTTATAAGTCGATATGATTTTGAAGTATCGGTATCTATATTAAAAATTATAACATATAAATCCAAATTAGAAATAGATATTTAGAATACTTTATTTAAATTAGCATAAGCATGTTGTATTTAACATAATGTCTATTTTAACTTCTTGGTTTTACTGTGAACAGCACGCTTATCTGCGTAGACCATGTTGATTTTATTTGTAAATTGTGAAGAGTAATATTTCTTCTGCGAAATTTGAAAATGTATGTTCCGAAGAATTATATTAGAGTTGTCTATTTTTTTACGGACTACTTTTATGGGGTAATAGTACTTATATTAATAAGGTTCTTATGTTACAAAAAAGAGCTATTAGAATTACAACAAATTCATCAATGAAGTCACACTGCAGACCGTTATTTGTGAATGAAAAAATAATGAATGTAACATCACTGTATATTTATCAAGCCCTAAATTTTGTCAAAGATAATTGACAAATGTTGACACATAGGAATGATGTTCACCTATTCAATACCAGAAACCGTGGCCTTTCTGATATACCTAAGTGTAGGCTAACCGAAACAATGAATAATTATTTTATTATGTCTTTAAAAATTGCAAATAAATTTTCGACACATGTTTTCAATCTGGAAAGGAAGTCTTTTAACTGATTTGTCTCTGGTTGGTTAATTAACAAACCCTTTTATGATATTAATGAGTTTTTTTTATGTTAATGTTGTTTCTGATAAATTTTATTTTTTTATGTCTCTGTTGTTTATGTTATATATATTACTTGGCTTCGCCAATTGCACAAATTTGTATTCACTGACTGTACGATACTCAATATACTCAATATAAAGAAATTTGTTCATTTTTGAGGCGAAGTGGCTGCTATAGAGGACAGAAAATGTTTCTGGCTTTTTGTGTGCTTGATTTTCATGGGGACCAGTAGGTTATTAATGTGTAACGGCATTACCGAACAAATTTTGGTGCAGATCCACCCAATGGTCTACAATGCGTAAATGCTACACTGATTTTAAGGCAAGATTCTTTGCAAGCGGTTACGATTTCATCCGTACCGACTACAGTTGCTGCAAGCCATAAAACCAGAGGACAAAGTGCTACAAAGAAATTTCTGCATAATTATGCAGACTTTAATTGAAAACGATGATTAATTTATTCGTTCCGTGGTGTTTTCTGACGAAGACACTTTCCATCTTTCTGGTAAAGTGAGCAGACATAACCTCAGAATCTGGGGGTCAGAAAATCCGCGTACCTACGTGGAACTTGACTATAGGCTTGATGTGTGCCGTGTTACCAAGGGGGGAAACATTGAACATCTTTAAGGTGAGGAACTAAACTTTTTAGGTTTCTCTTTCCATTGGTACTATTTTCATGCACCTCATATTAATAAATTACATGTGTTCAAAACCGGAAAGGTCTTTTGTAGGAGCCCATACTTGTGTAGAAACATGAATTTAACACTTTCTCCAGGTATTAGAAGAATCCGTCTGAAATTACTGATTTTATTAGCGTATATTATGTTTTATACACCCAAGAGACGATAATACAATGTATTCTGACGTACATAATATTTACGTTTGTCCTTCAGGCGGACGTTTTTATTGTTTTCATTGTTGGGTCTGTATTGCAAAAGCCCCATATAACTTACATAATGTGTATATGAGTGGAGAGGCCTACTTTGTCAGCTGCTTTGTAAATACTGTATTATTCTGTGTGTACGTAACTTCAGACAAAATGTGCCTCAACTTCGAAGTCTAGTGATGAAAAATGAGTACCCTATATTATTGCAACTGTGACATTTGAGAACAGTGGCTCGATGCCAAAGTATTGTTATGTGTCTGGTGGACTTTTGGAGGTGTGTTTCGTTGGGAGTTTCTTCCAAATGGACGTGCAGTCGATGAGAATTTTTATTTTAAACAACTAAAGCAAGTTCATGAATTTTTCAGAGACAGGTACTCCGCAAGATTTAATCGAAAGGGAATTCTCTTGTAACAGGACAACGTCAGACCTCTCACCGTTCGAAAATCGATGAAAAAAATCCAGGAATTGAGAGGAATCGAACTGCCACCACATGCAGCATATAGCCCTAATCTTGCGCCTTCAAATGACCATCTGTTTCGATGCATGCCTACTTCCTGTGTGGAAGGAATATCTAAAACTTGGAAGTCGTTGAAATGAGTAACACAGAATTCTTCGCATCAAAATCCAGAAACTGGTACCGTCGCGGATAAACCTCGCTGAAAGGTGGCTAAAGAATAAATCTAATGATTTATTTTGTAGATTAGATTAATTTGTCACAACACACTCCGAGTAAATTTTACTCCAAACCCGACATTACTTGTGAGACATGCCGAAGGTGATGATGACATTGATAAGGGTTAGGAGAGAGGAGTTATCCTATCAATCAGCGTATTCCGAATCTCACCGGTCCGGTGGCATCAGTGACGTCACGTTGCAGCGAAATAAGGAACAAAACTGCTGGAAGGATTGATGGCTGTCATGGCGACTGTACAAGTTGTTGTCTGTGCTACGCTAGCAAAATTTTGCGAAGTTTTCGTACTCCCATCTCGTTCAAAGAAAAGTTAGTATAAACAATTTATTTCTTGAACCGGTGGTAATAACTGGTCCGTTGACATGTTCGCTCATAAGCCATTAACATATTGTTTTTACGTTGTGCTCATTACAAACAATACAGGAGAACACACCGCCATGACACAACAGTGCACGATGTCATTCGTCTGCTAATTCCCGCCCTACACAAGAACCAATGAGATTCACTGATGGCGGCTGATGGAGACTGCCACCACCTCTGCAAGTTGATGACACCGGTGGAGCATCAATGACGTCATCGGTGGAATTCGGAACACCGTGATGCCATCGGATTGCTCACCGGTGAGATTCGGAATACGCTCTTTGCCACTTGTCAATGTATCTCTAAGAACTACATATGACGTCACGTCACTGACGCACTGGTGTCACATTATGCCTCCTTCAACTCTCTCAAAGAGTCGTGGACACGACCTCAGTGCCATGATGCTGAAAGCCTGGTTCGACCCCAGTCTTACGGTTGCGCCTTTGCTCAGTTTGTTCCAGAAATGAGCCCCATGGCTGTCTTTAATAGCCTGGATTACTTTGTAGCTCTCTGACTCGTCGAAGAACCTCCTCCAGGCAGGATATGACACTGCGTAGAACTCTTCGGGATGTAGGAAATTGAATCCTTTGCATCTTTTTACGTATAAATCTAAAATCTGGAACAGAAGAATATGTATTATAATAAATTAAAGCCATAGTTTTATGTTTCACTAGCCGTACCCATGCGCTCCGCTGCACCCGTTAGAAATAAATATAAAGTAATTATATAATTAAAATAGGACATTTGATCCAGGGAACATTCGTGTTTGATAGAAGGATAAATCGTTTAATATGTTACTTAATTGAAATTGTATTTAAAATATTAAAATGCGATCATTTTGATTCAGAGACCACTCATTTCGTGCAATGACAATTCCTTTAACATGTTTCTTTATTGTTATTACTAATTATTTTTGGAAAAGCGAAAATTAACAGAAAAATTTTGGCTACAAATTTATTATTATGTTTATATTATATTATATTATATTATATTATATTATATTATATTATATTATATTATATTATATTATATTATATTATATTATGTAAAAAGTGTGTTGATAACGAATGTACTCGAATTAGAAAGTTTTTAATTTGTTGTGGGAGCTCTTGAATCTCAGGAGGAACAGCTTTTACAACAGCGCAACATAATCTGTTTGGCTTATTACCCAATGTTTTTGCATTGCATTTATTGCATATGTATTTTATGCATTTTAACACGATTCAATTGAGCATAGTTAAAATTTGAATTATACAATAATGGATTTCTAAGCTAACGTACTATTACTGCATACTAAATCAATACACTCTCGTTGTTCGTTAATTCTCTGAGATAAAAATGAATATGTTCATAAATATTATTTTCAGAAATACAGCAAATGAATATACAGAATAACGTATCAAGTTTTCTGTGCATAAGAAGCTATTTTAATCTTACCTGTCCTCAATTCACTCACAAGTTACTCTAATAACATTATAGCATTATGTCCATCTAGAGAAACTACACTTTCCAATGATGAAATAATAATTAATTATACAAATCGGTTAATTTAGCTTCTGATATTACTTCATACAAACACAGAAACATTGTCTGTAGGCTATGTTTCATAGCTTTCGATTGTTGTGTCCAAGGCCTCTTATAGTCGAAGTCATTTGTTTTTTATTTGAATAACCGCCTTAGATGGCAGTTATTTTAATTTTAAAACTCATTTATCTTATTTAATATCAGTCCTATCAAAATTTTTCAAAGAATAAAACTTATCGGAAATGATTTTTAAAGAAACTTTTGTTATGTAACATTTTTCACAAAAATCAATAATAAGCGAGATATTTCCATTTATTTAATTCAGACCCCCTTATAACCTCCCTTTTAAATAATGTATTTTGAATGACATATAGCCTAAAATGTAAGTTACAACGAACTTAATTTATATTCCAATTTTCATCGAAATCGGTTCAGCCATTATCGCGTGAAAAGGTAACAAACATACAGACAGACAGACAAACAAAAATGTCAAAAAAGCGATTTTCGGTTTCAGGGTGGTTAATTATATATGTTAGGACCAATTATTTTTGGAAAATCGAAAATTACCAGAAAAATTTCGGCTACAGATTTATTATTAAGTCCACACCTGTGGAGTAACGGTCAGCGCGTCTGGCTGCGAAACAGGTGGCCCAGGTTCGATTCCCGGTCGGGGCAAGTTACCTGGTTGAGGTTTTTTCCGGGGTTTTCCCTCAACCCAATACGAGCAAATGCTGGGTAACTTTCGGTGCTGGACCCCGGACTCATTTCACCGGCATTATCACCTTCATATCATTCAGACGCTAAATAACCAAGACGTTGATACAGCGTCGTAAAATAACCCAATAAAATAACAAAATTTATTATTAGTATAGATGTCAAATAGTCCACTACACATCCAACACAACCAAGCGTTCCAGATTGTTCCATCCAAACCCCTTCGCCGCTGCTCGGTGGGTACAACGCAGTTTGCTAGCCAATGGGTTAAGATTACACGTAACATGAAGTACAGTGATTCTTAAAATAGTGATGGGCGATAGTACTATCGATACTACGACTTTGACTATCGATAATCAAATTGTTTCCAATAGTATTGATAGTCCTGGCGACTATCGATAGTATCGAAAAATGGAACGATCATTCGTAATATTGTGAGGGTTTCAAACTGGAGCTGATTCTTTTTCAGCGATTCAATCAGACATTACGAATCATTTGTAATGATTCATTCATGGTTTGTTCAGAACTAATCCCAGTCTATGATCCCAGGTATTCTTTTTAGTCGTAAACGAACGACTCATACGATTCTTCACTTTTTTTTATATTAACAGGAACCTGTATGGTACATAAGTGTCAGCCTTAATAGCAATATACGTTACAACTACGTTTCGCTTTTTCAACCTTTTCCTCGAACATGAAAACAAACATACCGCTCGTGTATCGTACATTATTTTGTGCGAAGATCGTTTATTACATACCTGAAAGACGAATTTCTAATTAGTTGCAATGAAATCTGCATGTTGGTTTCTGTTTAATGACGGCAACTTCGGAAAACCAAAATATCTTTCTTCAACATTGTTGCTGTAAAATGTTTTCTGTGTTTACTATACTCCAGCAGGCCGTGATATACATCTGTCTTTTTTTTTCCCCTAGTCTATAAATGCGAACTTAAAACAAACGGTAAGGTTACGTAATGATTTATTTTTCATTTTAATATTTTAACAATATTATTTATATAACATATTGCAGTAATAACATCGGCATCTGGAATCTTGTTGATTTTTTCACGGCTTCCTTAATGTTACTTGTATCAGGAATGCAATCAGTTTCGTGGAGTAGTAGAGTTTACTTAATTTTTGCAAATATTTAAAAACAATAATTAACATTGCAATTTAGGCGAAATTGCAGTGGTAAGTTTCCAATTTATAATTATTACTATGTTAAACGTCTCTAAAAATAATATGTTAAAAGCCTAAAGCAGTAAAATGAATGTCGCGCTTAAGCGGTAAGAAGAGGGAAATTGTTATGTGTGTTACGTTGGGAATACTGAATGTGGTATTTCACACTTACCGCGTATTGGTTGTGTGCGGAAAACAAGCAAATACGCACGATCTCGCGCAAAAGGCTTTTACTTTAACAGAGATGGTTAACAAACAGGAACATTCATATTTTTAGTTGAGGTGACCGATCTTGACAGTAGGTGTTATTTTACACTCTTGTTGCCAGGACTCTTATCAGAGGATTGGGGTGGTACAGCAAGTCCTTATGAAAGTTTTCTGTAAATTTCTGTATAATGTCGTAGAATGATTCTATTTCAAGCATGTCTTGCAGTTGTTTATTGGTGATTCTATAGTCTGCACCAGTGATAGTTAGGGATACTTTTCTCTGTATAGCATGAAGACGTCTGATAATTTGGAATTTTGCATTGCTCCAGATTTCGCAGCCATAGGTCATTTGAGATCTTATAACAGAAGTGTAAAGGATTTTTTTCAAGGGAAGTCTGATGTAAGATGACTTCAACAATGAATATAGATGAATGAATCTGGCTAATGCTTTGTTACGAGCTGCTTCAACATGATGATGAAATCGAAGTTGTTTATCAAGTGTGATGCCAAGGTATTTTACAGATTGTAAGATAGCAGATATCTTCGGAGAAGAGATTGAGGTGATCTGGTATTTTTGGCTTTCTTCTGGTAAAAATGATGGGTTGAGTTTTACTTATATTGACTTTTATTCTCCAATTACTTAGCCACATTTCCAATATTTTGAGAATCATGGATAGAATAAAATCGTTCTACATATCTCGCATAGATGGCAGAGTAGGTCCGGGAAGGATACAGTCTCTTGATAATGAGAGTTGAGACATTGGATTGTGTCTTTCTGAGTGGCTGGAACCAGTTTTCATGACCACCATTGATCTACAAAATTATAGAAGATAGTTATCCTCAATCATAATTTATAAACTCAACCTTATTATCCAGTACAATTTTTACATTAAATCCCTATTTAACTACTAAGCAAATTTCAGGCATACACTCATTTTTCATATTAAACTATGCAAATCCAGTATTTTGTTTCCACTTATCCGTTTCTTTTATCTTACACCATTCACCCACAACTAAGTAATTTGGTCAGAAAGTATCTGTATTCACTGGGATCTTCATTTTCCTCGGAAAGACTGTTATCCAAAACCGAAAACTTAATCAATGAAAGTCGAAACCGTCTGCATCCTAACAAAGTGAAAATGCTTATTTTAATGGGAAACTTAGACTATCCTTGGAGCAATGGTCACATGTTAAAAAAAAAAAAACATTATATTGATGGCTAATGTTGGGACTTTAAGTACAGATTATGATAATGTGTGTTACTAGTATGTAATTCAGATTCAATTCAGTATATATTATTAAATTAATAGTTTAGTACTTGTGTAGACATAAATTCAGATATATATTCAGTTTATAACCAATTAAAAAAAAAGTTTGCAATGACTATCGATAGTATCGATTATAACTGTCGATAGTAGGAACATCAGTCGATAGTACTATCGATACTATCGTAAGTGACTATCGCCCATCTCTATCTTAAAAGCAATACAGTGAAATTGCATTAAACAGCCAACAGTGCATATAATACTGTGGAATCCCGGCCACCAAGTCACTCAATTGACTGCGCTTCTTATATAATGGTAGTTGACTTATGTCAACATACATGTCGAACTTGAAGTCAGGCCACAAAGAGAAAAACACTAGAGGAGAGGGAATCGATCCGGTGCTGTGGATTGAACTTCGGCGTAGCTCAGCGGTTAGAACACTTGGTACGTAGAATCAAGGACTCGGGTTCGATCCCTGGCGCCAGAGCGAGTTTTTCTCCTCTAATAACCATTGTTACCCTTATTACGCTTATCCATAGCCGAAAACATCTTGAGACAAAATGTCCTGCGATCCAGTATAAAATTCTAAGGTAAAAAAATGAAAGGATTGTAGCTCTGCATCAATGGAAATGTATTATAGATACCTATTCTTTCTTTCCTCTTATTTCTGTAACTACTACAGGTACTTGCTTCCTTGTTTAACAGTTTTATTTCTTCTGAAATTGTGTAAAGCCAAGATCGTCTTCAATACTCGGACCATAACATAGAAACAAACCATTTCCACTCAAAAATGAACAAAATTGCTATTACGCAGCAGTCTTACCAAATGTGATGTTACTTACTTACAAATGGCTTTTAAGGAACCCGAAGGTTCATTGCCGCCCTAACATAAGCCCGTCATCGGTCCCTATCCTGTGCAAGATTAATCCAGTCTTTATCATCATACCCCACCTCCCTCAAATCCATTTTAATATTATCCTCCCATCTACGTCTCGGCCTCCCTAAAGGTCTTTTTCCCTCCGTTCTCCCAGCTAACACTCTATATGCATTTCTGGATTCGCCCATACGTGCTACATGCCCTGCCCATCTCAAACGTCTGGATTTTAAGTTCCTAATTATGTCAGGTGAAGAATACAATGCGTGCAGTTCTGTGTTGTGTAACTTTCTTCATTCTCCTGTAACTTCATCCCGCTTAGTCCCAAATATTTTCCTAAGCACCTTATTCTCAAACACCCTTAACCTATGTTCCTCTCTCAGAGTGAGAGTCCAAGTTTCACAACCATACAGAACAACCGGTAATATAACTGTTTTATAAATTCTAACTTTCAGATTTTTTGACAGGAGACTGGATGATAAGAGCTTCTCAACCGAATAATAACACGCATTTCCCATATTTATTCTGCGTTTAATTTCCTCCCGAGTGTCATTTATATTTGTTACTGTTTCTCCAAGATATTTGAATTTTTCCACCTCTTCGAAGGATAAATCTTCAATTTTTATATTTCGATTTCGTACAATATTCTGGTCACGAGACATAATCATATACTTTGTCTTTTCGGGATTTACTTCCAAACCGATCGCTTTACTTGCTTCAAGTAAAATTTCCGTGTTTTCCCTAACCGTTTGTGTATTTTCTCCTAACATATTCACTTCATCCGCATAGACAAGAAGCTGATGTAACCCGTTCAATTCCAAACCCTGCCTGTTATCCTGAACTTTCCTAATGGCATATTCTAGAGCGAAGTTAAAAAGTAAAGGTGATAGTGCATCTCCCTGCTTTAGCCCGCAGTGAATTGGAAAAGGATCAGATAGAAACTGACCTATACGGACTCTGCTGTATGTTTCACTGAGACATTTTAATTAATCGAACTAGTTTCTTAGGAATACCAAATTCAATAAGAATATCATATAATACTTCCCTCTTAACCGAGTCATATGCCTTTTTGAAATCTATGAATAACTGATGTACTGTACCCTTATACTCCCATGTACTAAAATAAAACTTTCTTAGTTTATCTTTCCATCTGTACGTAATTTTAATTATCTGAGCTTGATTAAACATAAGTTGCACGTGACCGAAAGCGGAAAGCTCATTTGTGGGAATGCTGTATTAAGTGTGCATGATGGTATGTGTTCTCAATCTCTTAGCTTGATAGTCAAAATATGTCCCTGCCTCTAAGTTATAGAAATATCTTATGCAAGGACCTGTACCTCATGTACACCGCAGAACTCCAACATGACTCTGCCGATGAGGCTAGCACCGTTCTGAGTCCAAAGGTCACCCCGGAAGTTGTCCCTCAGATCCAATAATAACTTGGTGGTCAGTTCATGTCCTACTCCTTCGTGAGCGAAGTTCATCACACCGTTGGCCAAAAACTGTGAGCTTTGCATTCCAATGTAGTTGGAACCCAGATCCGCGAACGATCTGCAGGCAAAAACAATAATTCGAGTAAAGTATTCTGCGCGTGGTTGGCCGGTAGTAATCCAGGAGTCGGCAAAAGCTTCCAAAATTTGGTTACTGTTTTGAGACAAGTCAATTAGAGAAATGTTCAAATCAAAAATTCTACAGAATTTGTAAACATTTCTGCATGCATACTTTCTATAACATAACATAACATAACATAACATAACATAACATAACATAACATAACATAACATAACATAACATAACATAACATAACATAACATAACATAACATAACATAACACAGGGACATCATTTTATTTTTACTAACATTTTTAATATTAACCTGGCTATACCTTTAGAGAACCGGAAACACCGTTCGCTACCCCCTTCCACAACTGGAGTTCGATGATACTGGAGTAAAACACAAATCACTTTACTAGGTACAGGAGGGAAGAAAAGTAGTTCATCCATTTACGTAAACTAGGAAATATCGCGATTTTGAGTTTGATCATCTTCATTAGGTTTTTGTTTAATCAAAATGCAGTACTGTATTAACAGTAAGTGTTTTTACTCACGAAGTGAGTTATCCATGCGAACGTATTCATTATGCAGTGTATATTATACTGTCTACAGCACATTAGCGTACAATATAGAGAATGAAGTTAAAATGAAAAACAATCATAATATGAATATTTAAACATATTTTGGAAAATGGTGGCCGTTCATCTCGATACAGGCTTCAGTTCTTTTGTGCATATTATTGCACTATAGACTATTTCATCTAATTCCAATTGCCAGTTTCGTCCTTCGTACTAGTAACTCATATTGAAATAATTCTGTACCTACTCTACGTACTGTAAATTCAATCTTCACTTCTGCCCGACCCGCACAGATAAAATTACTCAGACATGCTATCTACTGTCCGTCCAAGTGGTTATGCCGCAGGATCGTAGAAAGGGGGGAAATCACGTGACAGTTAATTACTTAACGAGGCCCTTTTATTTAAGTTAGGACCTATTTTAAACAGTTGTATCATATTACATAAACGTCCAATTCGTAACAGAAATTGTTTTCAGAAAAGAGCTAAGACAGCCAAGCTTTTACAGAGGGGTGTGCAGAAGCAGGTAGGGAAAATCGGGATGCAACGTAGGCAAACGGACAGTACCTGTGCGAAAATATGATTCAATATTGAAAGCTCTTTCGTCACTGGAAAACGCGAACATATTTCTGGAACGTACTATACTAACTCAGTGCTGTTTACTATACGCGGCCTTGATTCTGTGTGGAGAACAGTTGGAACTTCATTAGTAGAAGGGGTGGGAGTGAAGTACATTAAAAAACTCAGGTACAATAAAAATTGAAGTAAAAATAAAATGATGTCCCTGTATAACATAACATGATACATTAAGTTCTTGAAGGATATCTTCATTTTTCTTTCGACCCCATTTAGGCCCAATTGTATAAAACTCCCTGACTAAAGATCGACTTTGATCGAAGATCGAAAAGTGAACCGAGTTCAGACACTTCTTCTACTGTATAAAACTTTTCTGCGATCAAATTACCTTGGTTCAAATGCAATCTAAGTTCACGTGAAAAGGATTTGGCAACATCGCATAAACATGTGAAGTACGTGATGCGCGGACCATGTTATACAGGTTTGTTCAGTGTTGCCAATCAAGCGACTTTAACTCTTTTTCAACAACAATTTCTTTTAACTTTTATATTGCTTAAATAGGGATTTAGTGACCTTTTTAGCACCCCATAGTGACAAAATTTAATCTTTCTTTGTTGATAATGAGAAATCTAGCGACTTTACAACTACTTTTTGGCGATTTTCCGCACACTCTGTTGGAGACACTGGTTTTTTGTGCAATGTAAATAATGGCGGACAATAAGAAGAGTTGTTATCATGTTATGGTGTTTGATACTGCTAAACATAATAAAGCTTTATAAAACGACAATTTTCGTTTAGTAATACAGTTAATTGAACATTTATGAATGTACCTATCATATCCATAAATAATTAATGGTAGTTATAAACATAATATAATTATAGGTTATGTTATTTGATACTGCTGAACACGATAGAGCCTTATAAAATATAAGAATGTTTGTATATTAAGGCAAGAACTTGAAAAAGAAAACATAAATGTATCTACCATCTGCCACTCGCATATTTCAAACATAAAAGAAATAACTGAACTTGGATCATGTAACTTAATCGAAGAAATTTCTTCAGTCAAAGTTGAGTTTAGTTTAAGACAATTAATCTGAAATTAGACTTTATACAACACAAAATGCCAAGTTCAGCTAGAATGAGGATCAATTTAACCTCTGATCTAAGATTAAATGGTTTATACAATCGGCCCTTAGTGTAGCCAGCTGTTCGGCGCATGAATCCCATCTCGCAAGCTGTTAGTCTGCTTTCATCTTTTGTCCTTATAGTCCACGCTTCACTCCCATAACATAGGACTGGTCGAGCTATTATTTGATAAAGACGAGTACGAGTTGATTTTTGTACTAGTGAAGATTTTAAAACTCTATTAATGATGCCCATTGATTTGTTGAATTTTACAATTTTCTCTGATAAATCCAAATTTTCAACAAGAGAAAGTTTATATCCTAAATAATTAAACTCATTAACTCTTTCCAAAATTGTGTTATTTAAACACATTTTGCTTGGTATTGGGTATTTACCACGAAAGGCCATTATTTTTGTTTTGTTAATGGATATATCCTTTGAATATTTTTGAGCTATTAAATTTAATTTATGTACTGACCATTGCAAATCATCTTCAGATGTTTCCAGTAAAACAAGATCATCTGCAAACGTTACTACATCTAATTTTAAATTCCTGTTAATAGTGATATATCCGTGTTTTGTTTCTCTAAAATCTTTCACAATGGCATTCATATAAACGTTAAAAAGCAAAGGAGAGAAGCCACAGCCTTGTCTGATTCCTGAGATTATTTCCGTCCAATGGGTTATTTTGTCTTTTATTTTTACTGCAATAAGGTTTGATTTATAAAGGTTATAAATATTATATATGATCTGCTTTGGAATCTGATCCTTTGTCAAAATTTCGAATAACAAACTTCTGTTCACTTTATCAAATGCTTTTATAAAATCAATAAATGGCAAATGTATTTCTATATTAAATTCTTGATGCTTCTCAATCAAAATTTGCATTGTAAAATATCCATCGCAGCATGATCTAGAGATCGTAAACAATAATTATTCTTATTTCTGACAGTTGACTAAACAACAACCGTACAGAAAACGGAATACTATAGGCTACTAGAAAATGGGAATTTCTTATGTTAGATACAATTAAGTTTATTGTAAATTATACTTTAAGGAACAAAATAAAAGAAATTCTTCGATACTTACTTGAGCACTATGACGTCCAGGTCCATATACGTGCCTCCATATTTCCACAGCGTCAGTAATCGCAACACGTCACTGGCATGCTCATTTGGCCAATAAGAAGAGCGAATCGCCGCCCTGAAGTTCCAGCCCTTGAGTGGACTTCTCAACAGTTGGTCTGTCACATTGAGCCTCCACAGCTTCACGTTTGGGTATATCAAAAGTGCTTTCACAAACTCTTTAGACTTTTCTAGTCCACCAATAATAGGACAAGAGTACATCAGGTACACTTTGTAGTCGGGATTCATCCTAGCAGCTGACTCCAACGAGCACACCTGTCTCGGATGGAGCAGTAGTCCTTTATAGTTGTAATATTTTCGATTCAGAAGGCAGCGTGTCTCCAAGCAGATGATGTGCTTGTCTCCTATCCTGGGTTCCTCAAAAGTATCTGTTTCATTTGTATCAGTTTCAATGTTAAATTCTGTCTGTGCATTCTGTATTTCAATGCCACTGTCCAGTAATTTATATGCTTCGGATGGAAGGTTCTCTGGTTCTGTTACAAACAGTTTCTGGGGTTCTGTTAGGCTTCTTCTGTCAATGAATGCACGAATACTTTCAAAGTCTACCTCGTTAAAATACACAACGAAGACTATCAGAGCACAAGCTACGAATGCATAGAAGAATTTTGTGGTCCTTCCTGCAACTGAAAGAAAAACTTGCATTTTTCTCTCTGCTCTTCGTACGACTCGAGATTTAGTCACATGTCCGAACCTCACAAGTGACACCAATAAGACATCACTGATGAGGCAACTAGGCTAGGAGATAATGGGATAGGTTTGCCAGTTCTTTCTCCCTCCTATTCATACATCAATGACTAGTAAGATATTACACTACTCAGACTTCAGATGTATACAAACAGTTTTTAAGCTTTCTCCCTCTTTTGCCTCATGAGTGATGCCTTTTTGGTGTCACTTTATGAGGTTCCAACCTGTCTTCGTACAGTTGTCTGAACAACAGAGTGTATGTAATGTCCTCTACCACCTATTAAATAGAAATTAATTACTAAGCACGTCAACACTAGCACACCGGCCATAATATTCATCATCTTGAATGAAAAGTAATTGTAACTGACATATTTAAAATGTAATTAGGTTACAAGCAGGTCTAGAACTGAGGGAGAATAACAAAGAAAGTTAATGTGTTGCAGGAACATCTTGTCAAACAGGTATACGATAGTAAATAGCACAAAGCCAACCCCTCTTGTTACTGTTTGGCAAGGTTCGCCGTAACGTTAAGGAACAGGAGGACTGAATTTTTAAAATTTTTAACAATTCTGATCCTATATATGAAATATGGAAAGCCTGAAATCCTCTAAGGGCAACGGCTCCTACAGTCCGTAGGGTAAGCTGAAGTAGTGAAGGGAGCCAACCCAAGAGAGCTTACACTGTACACTTGCAATCTAAACACACAAAAAACGATATAAACTAAACACAAAAAACTATACAGACTAAACACATAAATTATACAAACTAAACATAAACTATCCGAACTAAACACACATACCTATACAAACTAAACACACAAATTATACCAACATAACACACAAACTATCCAAACTAAACACACAAAACTATACAAACTAAACACAAAAAACTATACAGACTAAACACACAAATTATACAAACTAAACATAAACTATCCGAACTAAACACACAAAACTATACAGACTAAACACACAAATTATACAAACTAAACATAAACTATCCGAACTAAACACACAAAACTATACAGACTAAACACACAAAACTATACAGACTAAACACACAAATTATACAAACTAAACATAAACTATCCGAACTAAACACACAAAACTATACAGACTAAACACACAAATTATACAATCTAAACATAAACTATCCGAACTAAACACACAAAACTATACAGACTAAATACACAAATTATACAAACTAAACATAAACTATCCGAACTAAACACACAAAACTATACAGACTAAACACACAATTTATACAATCTAAACATAAACTATCCGAACTAAACACACAAAACTATACAGACTAAACACACAAATTATACAAACTAAACATAAACTATCCGAACTAAACACACAAAACTATACAGACTAAACACACAAATTATACAATCTAAACATAAACTATCCGAACTAAACACACAAAACTATACAGACTAAACACACAAATTATACAAACTAAACATAAACTATCCGAACTAAACACACAAAACTATACAGACTAAACACACAAATTATACAATCTAAACATAAACTATCCGAACTAAACACACAAAACTATACAGACTAAGCACACAAATTATACAAACTAAACATAAACTATCCGAACTAAACACACAAAACTATACAGACTAAACACACAAATTATACAAACTAAACATAAACTATCCGAACTAAACACACAAAACTATACAGACTAAACACACAATTTATACAAACTAAACATAAACTATCCGAACTAAACACACAAAACTATACAGACTAAACACACAAATTATACAAACTAAACATAAACTATCCGAACTAAACACACAAAACTATACAGACTAAACACACAATTTATACAAACTAAACATAAACTATCCGAACTAAACACACAAAACTATACAGACTAAACACACAAATTATACAAACTAAACATAAACTCTCCGAACTAAACACACAAAACTATACAGACTAAACACACAAATTGTACAAACTAAACATAAACTATCCGAACTAAACTCACAAAACTATACAGACTAAACACACAAATTATACAAACTAAACATAAACTATCCGAACTAAACACACAAAACTATACAGACTAAACACACAAATTATACAAACTAAACATAAACTATCCGAACTAAACACACAAAACTATACAGACTAAACACACAAATTATACAAACTAAACATAAACTATCCGAACTAAACACACAAAACTATACAGACTAAACACAATTTATACAAACTAAACATAAACTATCCGAACTAAACACACAAAACTATACAGACTAAACACAAATTATACAAACTAAACATAAACTATCCGAACTAAACACACAAAACTATACAGACTAAACACACAAATTATACAAACTAAACATAAACTATCCGAACTAAACACACAAAACTATACAGACTAAACACACAATTTATACAAACTAAACATAAACTATCCGAACTAAACACACAAAACTATACAGACTAAACACACAAATTATACAAACTAAACATAAACTCTCCGAACTAAACACACAAAACTATACAGACTAAACACACAAATTGTACAAACTAAACATAAACTATCCGAACTAAACACACAAAACTATACAGACTAAACACACAAATTATACAAACTAAACATAAACTATCCGAACTAAACACACAAAACTATACAGACTAAACACACAAATTATACAAACTAAACATAAACTATCCGAACTAAACACACAAAACTATACAGACTAAACACAAATTATACAAACTAAACATAAACTATCCGAACTAAACACACAAAACTATACAGACTAAACACACAAATTATACAAACTAAACATAAACTATCCGAACTAAACACACAAAACTATACAGACTAAACACATAAATTGTACAAACTAAACATAAGCTATCCGAACTAAACACACAAAACTATACATACTAAACACACAAATTGTACAAACTAAACATAAACTATCCGAACTAAACACACAAAACTATACAGACTAAACACACACATTATACAAACTGAACAAACTATCCGAACTAAACACACAAAACTATACAGATTAAACACACAATTTATACAAACTAAACATAAACTATCCGAACTAAACACACAAAACTATACAGACTAAACACACAAATTATACAAACTAAACATAAACTATCCGAACTAAACACACAAAACTATACAGACTAAACACACAAATTATACAAACTAAACATAAACTATCCGAACTAAACACACAAAACTATACAGACTAAACACACAAATTATACAAACTAAACATAAACTATCCGAACTAAACACACAAAACTATACAGACTGAACACACAAATTATACAAACTAAACATAAACTATCCGAACTAAACACACAAAACTATACAGACTGAACACACAAATTATACAATCTAAACATAAACTATCCGAACTAAACACACAAAACTATACAGACTAAACACATAAATTGTACAAACTAAACATAAACTATCCGAACTAAACACACAAAACTATACAGACTAAACACAAATTATACAAACTAAACATAAACTATCCGAACTAAACACACAAAACTATACAGACTAAACACACAAATTATACAAACTAAACATAAACTATCCGAACTAAACACACAAAACTATACAGACTAAACACATAAATTGTACAAACTAAACATAAACTATCCGAACTAAACACACAAAACTATACATACTAAACACACAAATTGTACAAACTAAACATAAACTATCCGAACTAAACACACAAAACTATACAGACTAAACACACACATTATACAAACTGAACAAACTATCCGAACTAAACACACAAAACTATACAGATTAAACACACAATTTATACAAACTAAACATAAACTATCCGAACTAAACACACAAAACTATACAGACTAAACACACAAATTATACAAACTAAACATAAACTATCCGAACTAAACACACAAAACTATACAGACTGAACACACAAATTGTACAAACTAAACATAAACTATCCGAACTAAACACACAAAACTATACAGACTGAACACACAAATTGTACAAACTAAACATAAACTATCCGAACTAAACACACAAAACTATACAGACTAAACACACAAATTATACAAACTAAACATATACTATCCGAACTAAACACACAAAACTATACAGACTAAACACACAAATTATACAAACTAAACATAAACTATCCGAACTAAACACACAAAACTATACACACTAAACACACAAATTGTACAAACTAAACATAAACTATCCGAACTAAACACACAAAACTATACAGACTAAACACACAAATTGTACAAACTAAACATAAACTATCCGAACTAAACACACAAAACTATACAGACTAAACACATAAATTATACAAACTAAACACACAAAACTATACAGACTAAACACATAAATTATACAAACTAAACATAAACTATCCGAACTAAACACACGAAACTATACATACTAAACACACAAATTATACAAACTAAACACAAACTATCCGAACTAAACACACAAAACTATACAGACTAAACACATAAATTATACAAACTAAACATAAACTATCCGAACTAAACACACAAAACTATACAGACTAAACAGGCAAATTATACAAACTAAACACAAACTATCCGAACTAAACACACAAAACTATACAGACTAAACACATAAATTATACAAACTAAACACACAAAACTATATAGAGACTAAACACATAAATTATACAAACTAAACATAAACTATCCGAACTAAACACACAAAACTATACAAACTAAACACAAATTATACCAGCACAACACACAAACTATCCAAACAAAACAGAAAAAACTATACAAACTAAACACATAATTTATACGAACTAAACATAAACTATCCAAACTAAACACAAAAAACTATACAAACTTAACACACAAATTGTACCAATATTTTAACTGTTTGTTAGATGCATCAAGAATAATATGTGTGCACGTTTTGAGTTTAATCGGACTACTAGTTTCGAAGTTAATTTTATTTCAATTACGTATACAAATTAGTGATTTTATTGATGATAAATATGTTCCATTCACATTACATTTAAATACAGCAAGTTGACTTTTTTCTCATAAGGACCCTGATCCATGGGCTATATTCTAACATTGAGGAATTGATGATGTCTATTCTAGTTTAGACACAATATTTGTTTTATCAGACATTTATTTATTCATTTTTTATTTACATAATAATATTTTTAATTCCTAATTTTGAAGACACTTAACATTTTCTACGTTATATGTCGGGTACTATATGCGAGGACACGTACGAATATTTTCATTGAATTTGGTAAAAACTGCTTTCGCATGGAGCATTTTTAACATCAAAAACGTAATTTCTAGAAAAAGGCAAATTTGTGAAAAGAGATACAAGACTGACATATGGAGCAGGTCTACATAAAAATTGTTTCATAGAGGAAAATACCTCTTTTACTATCAACTTCCTAAGTACCCAAGGAATACTTTCGTACTAGAAGCCGATAATGGATTTTTGACCATCTTTTGTAAAAACACATTTGTAGTGTCCCTTAAACACAACAGCGGGAATTTATCTTCTGTATAAAAACAGAGTATAGAATATTTAAACTAGAATTATTTCAGAAAATATTGAAAACAATTGATTTGCTTATTTACATTATTTATTCCAAATAATGTTATCTTTCATCAGCTAGCATTGCACAAATATGTTTTGAATCAGTCTACATACTGAGTTATCGTCATTTGTCTGTTTGCACATTGTTTGACTTAGTGTATGTAGTCCTCAATTATTTGCCTTAGTTACCATAGTTTTGTACATAGCTGCACATTACCTACTGCATTCAGCAACATGATGTTCCGGGGTTCTTTCTTAAACTGAATTTACCTGATAGTCCCATATCCTTGGATATTCTGCGCCTCTAATAATCGGAGGCGTTTCAGAGAAATGAACTGGACACTTCTCAACTTGTCATCCGTTGTTGTAAGTTTTAATTCTCAGCTTCGAAGCCTTTTGCAATTTTTCTGCGGAAGACATGAAGCAGCAAACACGCTGGCAACGCTCCAGCTGTTAACTGTAAGATTCATTAGATAAGTAACGCGTCGCCTTCGGTACTTACCGCAGTTTTGAGGTAGATAAGGGCTCCTTATCAGTAGGCCTCCAGGTCTGATGGAGTGGGAGTGTGGATCAATATGACGTAGGCCTACATCTTCAGTTTTCAATATTGCCACGTTTTTCGAAGAGTATGTCTAGCGCTAGTGTAATTTAAATCTAAACGGTTCTTGGTTCGATACCTGACAGAGGAAAATAGAAAAATCTCTTCTCTGAGTGTGTTCTTTTGTCTTGTGTTAGTTCCTTATAGTCTTAAGCTATGGTCCTGAGCCATTATGAACACGTTATTTTGGAAATCCTGATATTCTATTTGTGTTGTCTGTTCCAAATTATTTGCATGGAAATCTTGAAATATTAAGTTTTGAAAGTAACTCAATATTTCAATAGACTGTGGTTCTTTTTGAACAATTTTAGATCGCAAAATAATAAGGAATGGCTAAAAACACTTGACTTCACAAATATATTGTGTATTGTAGCTGATCTGGCATGAAATATACCCATATTGTTTATATATATATATATATATATATACATATATATATATACATATACATATATATTCCAGAAATTGAAAATTTGATAATATCTTTTATGCTCGACCATGCCGAAATGTAGTAGTTATACACCTGGTAGCAGACCTTTAATGCATGTCATTAAAGTACACCTACTCATTAAAGGTCAGGTCTTCCAGCCAATGACGACTCAGGTTACAACTGTTCAGCCAATGACAGGTCAGCTTTCTACCGTTATAAAACCGCAATATCGATTATTCTCGGATATGCAATCGAAAGAGAATTATCGAAAAGTCACGGAGGCTGGAAATCCAATACTGTCGCAGAAGGTTATGTTCTGTTACTATAATAATTAGCGTTAATTGTAAATAATATTCAAATAAATTCAATTTGTCATCTCGTTTTTCAATGTCTAATTTAATTTCAATGTTATCTCTGTAGATTCTTATGGCCTAGCAAGGTCAATGTGAACATCTGTTCCTCGGAAAAAATCAATACTTTCGCGTCTGCCAACATCTCACAACATACGGGACATTGGTCAAGGTCAGATACAAAGAAAATTAATAATATCAAGTTAGAAATATGGTCGAGCATAAAAAGTCGTATGAAACTCGCCTATAATGGTAATTAAGAAGCTCGTATGAAAATTATGAAACTCGCTTGCGCTCGTTTCATAAATATCCATACTCGCTTCTTAATTACCTTCATTATAGGCTCGTTGCATAATGTACTATCATAATATAAGCAAAGTCTCCATTCAATGTTAATAGATTTCGGTTTTAAGATTTAAAAGAAGACTAGATTTACGATTTAGGTTTTCTGTCTGACTTGATCTTACAACTCAGTTCCATTAACCCAGAGCTGGGCATCGGGAGCGGAACTAGTCTCTAAACGGAGACGCTTAATATTCATCCGTCACTGAATCAACGCTGCACGGTGTTCGGCGGGGAAGAAAGGGGATGAAGAGAAATCATATGGCCCCCCGTGAGAGAGTACAATCCGCTCTTGCTGCCCTGCCCTGCTTAATGCAAAGACAAGTTAATTATAAACATGCTAGGTGACTTGAAAGAATTTATGAAAAGGCCTGAAATGTGGATTCATCAGATAAACGAAGGAGATTTGTGTCATTTCACGTCTCTAAAAATCAATTTTAAATGATGAACGTAAAGATTTTATTTTGAAATATGAAGAAATATTGATGGGGCTCCTCAACGAATTTAATTCCAGATTTGGAGAAGTGATATCTGTGGACTTTGAATGGAGACTTTAATAATCCTTTCAGCGTACAGCACCTAGATGCTTCTAGTGATCTGCAGATAGAATTAAATTTTTTGAAGGAAAATACTCCTTTGCGCACTTCCGGAAAAACTGGCTTGGAATTGTATATTTCTTTGCCCGAAAACCTACTTACTAATCTTTGTCAATTTGTGCGAATACTAATGGCAATGTTTGGATCTACCCTAGATCATATACCTCAGATAGGTTGGCCTTATAGGCTTTGACGTTAACAACTTTTGTCAGTTAATAATTACATATAATAAATAAATAAATTTTCAGTCATACACACTTTTCAGTTTGTGAGGTCAGATAATCTGTTACATCACAATATTTAATACAAAGTCACTAATATTTTCGACTTTAAAAAGTCATCATCAGGTGCATGAGAAGCAAACAATTTTAAATTAGGTGATAGTTGATTTAACAATTAATAATATAGTAAGTAATGTACGTGCTGGCATTTACAAGTATGTAAGTTTCGTGCCTCTTGAGTAAACTGTACATGGTAAAGCTGAACACCGATGCTAAATTCTCGTGTGTATATAAGACAAGGAGAGGCACAGCATGATATTAACCTTATACAATTAAGGCTATCATTAAAATTAATATTAACTATGTTAAAATGTTATATGTAATGTAAATTTAAAAGGCATGGAAAAAGCTGTGGTGCAAATGCTGTTGGTAGGAGAGCACGCAGTCAAATTCGTCGTGGTGAATGCCATATTTGTCTGAAAATATTTAAGTTAATAGCTTATTATTAATTTTTTGAAAGGTTGTGAGCTGATTCAGCGTTTTTTAAAAAGTTTATTATACTTACATAGTTGTTCAGTTGTTTACGTCCAGACAAGGAGGCGTGTTTCACCCGACGTTACATGTTTTAGACTGACTTTTTAAAAAACGCCGAATCAGCTCACTACCTTTCAAAAAATTAATAATAAGCTATTAACTTAAATATTTTCAGACAAATATGGCATTCACCACGACGAATTTGACTGCGTGCTCTCCTACCAACAGCATTTGCACCACAGCTTTTTCCATCCCTTTTAAATTTACATTATATATAACATTTTAACATAGTTAATATTAATTTTAATGATAGCCTTAATTGTATAAGGTTAATATCATGCTGTGCCTCTCCTTGTCTTATATACACACGAGAATTTAGCATCGGTGTTCAGCTTTACCATGTACAGTTTACTCAAGAGGCACGAAACTTACATACTTGTAAATGCCAGCATGTGCATTACTTACTATATTATTAATTGTTAAATCAACTATCACCTAATTTAAAATTGTTTGCTTCTCATGCACCTGATGATGACTTTTTAAAGTCGAAAATATTAGTGACTTTGTATTAAATATTGTGACGTAACTGATTATCTGACCTCACGAACTGAAAAGTGTATATGACTGAAAATTTATTTATTTATTATATATAATTATTAATTGTATTCACACTTTTCTGAACCAACATGTCTTTTAAACTTTTGTCAGGTTTACTATGCTGCCATCTAGTTGTTACATAAGGAGTCACGTCACAATTCCCATTTGAATTGCATTAGCGACTGTACTGCCATCTCGTGTTCGTTTACGGCGGACGGGTGGCGATCCTGGCGGTTGTTCTCTTCAAAGTGCAAATGAGTTTAACATAGCAATGTCCTCTCTGTTACATATATGACCTAGGGATCTGCGTATATGTATATGTGAACCATTCTTTACAAAATTAAATAACAATAAAACTGTAACACGTAAAAATATTAGTGATAAAAACTTGGTGTGTCAATATTACGTCTCTGTTGTTCCAAGATGGAGTCCCAAATAGACAATAGACAAAATTGTCGCAACAAACAGGACCCAAAGACCAAATTAAGGAAAACTCAATAATCACCCAGTAGGTGAATGTATAATAATTTAATTGATGCGTTTTATTATCTTCATTACTACAGTATTGTATATGCTTATAATTTTACAACGTGATTAATAACTTAGAAAGCATGATGGAAATATTCAGATTGTCAATATAGATAAACACAATATAATATTTGTTACTCAGTCAAATGACAAAATATGTAAAATAATGACTTATATTTGAGACGGTTCCTCGTATAGGATGAGGAGATTTTCATTAGATTAGTATTTCGTGTTAATATTCTTATATGGATAGGATGCGCGGACGTGTAAGTTAGTTTCAAAATCTGAGACGGAAGTAACAGGTGGACAGGAAGGCCGAAGGGAAGCCAGGCTGACAGGAAACATGTGTCCAGGCGTGGAGTTGACTGATGAGGGAATGTATGGACTTTGCCTGCGGGTGGTCAGTAAGATGACGCCAAGCCAGGTTCCAAAAGAGATGATCTGGTATATGTCAGAGAATTGTCAGGACGCCGGAAGTAGGGGGATGTTCTAGTTAACGAACAATTTTTGAAGAACGCGTCTTAAGTGACGTAAGTGTAATCATGGCCAATCAGGATTCTTAATAGAGACACGTGATATATAGATAGGAGGGCGAAATTCTATGTTTGGTGGTTGAAAGTAGGGGATAGATTTGGCAGATAGACAGAAGGCTTATAGAACGCGTACGGAGAAGTTGCACTCCACATATTCTCGGCAAACCTAACTCGGAAGTATAACAATTTACGGACTTAGAATTTTTTAGTGGGTGTAGTAAGAAGTCGTGTGTTGCATTATTATTATAAGTCTGAATTCTTTCCTCTCATCACGTTATCAACTGTCCGTTATATTACTGGTGTTTTATAGTACAAAATATATAATTACGTGAATTCAGAAATTAGTATACCAACTTGCGGGAAGTGAGAGCGAGATATTATACACTTGGACGCGCATTTCTGCTGATCTGAAACGAACACTTAATAGTAATAATAAACGCTTTCGTAGTTCTTACCAACAACTTCTGGTGTGCGCCTACATCATTTCAACCTACGAGCACGTCTCCCAAACCCCATGTCCCGACCGTTTTGCAGCTGACCTGGGAACCTCATCCTCTACCGAAGTAATCTCGAGGAGGCTGGCGCCCAAATTAATCAGTGTACGTAGTTAATTATTGACATCGACGTGCATCCTCGAGATACTTTCCATATTTCGGAGCTGGCAGCCGAGGACGACGGCGACCCGCATCATATTATATGGTCATTAAGTTTCATATACATGAATTACAAATTGCAAACGTTTTCGCCCATTCAGGCATCTTCAGGCACAATTATACAATATCTCAATATCAAACTGTGTAGCCATTACATTGGTGGTAGATAAACTGTTTAAGATTAATGGTGTACAAAACATCTCCATAATTAAAATGTAATATTACAGGTCATAAAATTAAAATAATGTTAAAAACCACGTAGTGTTGTAATTAAACTTCATAATATTCTGTGGAACAAGATTACAGATAACTACTTCAAACATGGGATGTTTTATAGTGATCTATACAGTTGCCACTTTCAAACGACGTGAGTACTTTCAGTTATCCAGTCCGATTACACTTTTACATTTGATAATTTCCTATTTCTATTTCGTATTTATTTATATATTTCAGACATAATTCATCACTCATTGGACTCTACTGAACAAGAGTTCCACAGAATATTATGAAGTTTAATTACAACACTACGTGGTTTTTAACATTATTTTAATTTTATGACCTGTAATATTACATTTTAATTATGGAGATGTGGTACATCATTAATCTTAAACAGTTTATCTACCACCAATGTAATGGCTACACAGTTTGATATTGAGATATTGTATAATTGTGCCTGAAGATGCCAGAATGGGCAATTTGTAATTCATGTATATAAAACTTAATGACCATATCATATAACTCATTATTTTACATTGATTTGTCATTTGACTGAGTAACAAATATTATATTGTGTGATTAAATAAGTTAAAAATACAAACAGTAGCAAATAGTAGTAGTAGTAGTAATATTCAATACTAATATAATAATAATAATAATAATAATAATAATAATAATATATCATTAATAATAAAATATAGTTAATTCGAGTTAAATTTACCAGCCGCCGCTGTTAGTTTAGCGCCAAGCACTATTAAACATTTACTCCACCTCCTGCTTTGTTGACTCGTTGCAGCCAGTGTTGCCAATTCAGCGGTTTTCCCGCTAGATCTGTCGTTTTTCTGTGTTCGTTTAACGAGTAAAATTTATTAAATTTGTGTTGCTGATATAGGGATTTAGCGAGTATTTTTTGGCACTCACAGCGGCAAAATAATTTCATTTTACATTGACAGCATAGCAATGTAGCGGATTCTGCACTGTTTCATAGCGGTTATATTTTAAGAATCGAGTTAGCAATACTGGTTGCAGCTTGCAGCTCAACACCGGTAGCAACTACAAGCAACAAATCTTTGGAGTACAGTTCGATATCTACTTATTAGACTGTGTTAATACTATATAAAGTCTTGGTCCAACGTGAAGAAGGGCCGCGGAGCAAAGTTGGCAGCAGGTGGAAGATTAGCGCCACATGCTGTATGGCGGTAAACCAAGCAATCACAAGCCTGAATATTTAAATAATTTGCAGCACTTTGAGGCTAATCATCAATACAAACTAGTTTTTCTACAACCCTGCCAGAAATCGTCTATAATTAATATCAGCACCTTTCCGAATAATAATTCGCTTACCGACTGCAAACCTTCCGTGTTTGTTTCCTCTCGCTAATTTTTGGCAGGAAAAAAAGGTCGACCACTAAAGAACTTCATATTAGGTCGTCTCAGAAGTGATGTATGCTTTCTGAGTTTGGAGATTTGTAAGATTTTAATGATTTTCTTTAATTAGCATCACAAGTTACAGGATACTATGGTTATTGTGAGCATGTGATAGTCATAAATTATTTATACAAATAATATAAAAAGGAAATTGGTACAGCTTGTTATTATTCGGTTGAGAAGCTCTTATCATCCAGTCTGCTGTCGAAAAATCTGAAAGTTAGAATTTATAAAACAGTTTTATTACCGGTTGTTCTATATGGTTGTGAAACTTGGACTCTCACTTTGAAGAACAGGGATTAAGGGTGTTTGAGAATAAGGTGCTTAAGAAAATATTTGGGGCTAAGAGGGATGAAGTTACAGGAGAATGGAGAAAGTTACACAACACAGAACTGCACGCATTGTATATTTCGCCTGACATAATTAGGAACATTAAATCCAGACGTTTGAGATGGGCAGGGCATGTAGCACGTATGGGCGAATCCAGAAATGCATATAGAGTGTTAGTTGGGAGGCCGGAGGGAAGAAAACCTGTAGGGAGACCGGGACGTAGATGGGAAGATAATATTAAAATGGATTTGAGGGAGGTGGGATATTATAGAGAATGGATTAATCTTGCTCAGTATAGGGACGAATGGCGGGCTTATGTGAGGGCGGCAATGAACCTCCGGGTTCCTTAAAAGCCACTAAGTAAGTAAGGTACAGCTTGAGATTAGAATCCTTCTAAAGCATTGCTGGAAACAAGATTTTAAAGATCCTGCTGCGGCTGAAGTATATGTGAAGTCGAGGGTGAAGGTGTCGTTAGTGGGCGTGAAACACAACGATGGCCTCAGCACTTCAGTAATGCAGAAGGAAATGTTAAAGATTTAGAACGTACTGGAAGATCTAAATTATGTAATATTGAGAATGCATGTGGTTTTGGAAGAAAATCCGTAAGTAATCGTATGTTATCAGAAGAACTAAGTGCTTCAAAAGATACAATATATCACCACATTAAGGTGTTTAGAAAGTCATACACAAGTTGGAGATATGTATCTCATGAATTGATACTTGAACAGGCTTAAGCTACACACAGATTGAATGTTTCTCTTCAGCTTATCGCTAATCACATGGATGATGGATTATTAGGAGAATTGGCACATATGATGGAAAATGAGTATATTATTGCAACTCTGATACTTGAGGACACTGGTTCGATCCCCGTCAGCTTACCAAATTTGTTATTAAAATCGGTTCGAGCCCAAAGTATTGTTATGTGTCAGGTGGAATTATAGAGCTGTGTTTGACTGGGAGTTTGTGCCAAATGACGTGCAGTCAATGAGGATCATTATTTTTCAAAAGCTAGAACAATTTCATGAAGTTTTTAGAGAGAGGTATCCGGCAGTAGTTAATTGAAATGAAATTCTCTTGCTGCAGAACAATGCCAGACCTCTCACCACTTGAACAACGATGAAACAAATCCAGGAACTGAGAGGAATCGAACTGGTACTACACACGGCATATAGCTCTGATCTTGCGCCTTGAAATGACCATCTCTTTCGATGTATGTCCACTTCGTACGTGAAAGGAATACACAAAACTTGAAAGTCGTTGAAATGAGTAACAGAATTCTTCGCATCACAATCCAGAAACTGGTACCTTCGCGTATAAATCTCTCTGAAGGTGGATCAAGACTAAATCTAATTATTTATTTTATGCTCGACCATGCCGAAATGTAGTAATAATGCACCTCATTAAAGTACGCCTATTCATTATAGTTCAGTTGTTCAGCCAATGAGAAATCATTGTACTATTATAAAACCGCAAGTATCGATTATTCTCGGATATGCAATCCAAAGACAATTAGCGAAACGTCACGGAGGCTGGAAATCCAATACTGTCGCAGAAGGTTGTGTTCTGTTACTATAATAATTAGCGTTAATTGTAAATAATATTCAAATAAATTCAATTTGTCATTTCGTTTTTCAATTCTAAATCAATTTCCAGGTTATATCAATATTAATGTTCATGTTATTCTCTAGATTATATCAAGGTCAATGACATTCGTCCTTCGGAAAAAATCAATACTTTCGCGTCTGCGCACATCTCACAATTTAGAAGGTCAGTTCCGCTCTTCACTTAGATAATCATAACATGAATACTTATGAATAATTTCAAGTTAGAAATATGGTCGAGCATAAAAAGTCGTATGAAACTTGCCTATAATGGTAATTAAGACGCTTGTATGAAAATTATGAAACGAGCGCAAGCGCAAACGACGTATCAAAGAACTTACAATATTGCCGATATCACCTCTATGCCGACGACCTACAACTTTACATACATTCCAGACCCAATATGATCAATGAATCGATTGACAAGTTAAATTGTGCCCTAGCCACTGTCTCCACTTGGACGGCCAATTTCGGACTCGCACTTAATCCAAGTAAGACTCAAGCCATAATTATTGGACATAAGAGTTTAGTTAACTCCCTTAATAACAGTAATCTTTCTGTTGTTACCCTTAACAACGCGCTAATCCCTTATTCATCTGTCGTAAAAAATCTTGGCTTCGTTTTTGATAATAATCTAAGTTGGAATTTTCAAGTTAAAGAAACGATAAAAAAAAATCTGTTCCTCCATTCACTGTTTGAGTCGCTTGAGAAACTTCTTGCCCCAGCAACTAAAACTTACCCTAGTACAAACCCTAGTAATGCCGCACTTCGATTATTGTGACGTTTTGTTAAGTGACCTAAGTTCTGAACTGTCAGTCAAGTTACAGCTAGCTCAGAATATGTGCGTCAGATACGTGTGCAACATCCGACGATATGATCACATATCACCGTCCTTCGCAAGTCTCTCGTGGCTCCGACTTAAAGAACGCAGAACTTTACACTCTTTGTCTTTACTCTTTCGAATTCTGCACACCTCAACACCAAATTACCTTTCGTCTCGTTTCTCTTATCTATACTCTAACCACGACGTAAATACCAGATCACTTATCTGTGGCACGCTAAGTATACCTCTTCATAGAACATCTTGTTATTCCTCATCTTTTACAATATCCAACTCGCGTCAATGGAATTCCTTGTCACAAAGTATTAGGGGCTGCAAGACAACAAACACCTTTAAGAACAGCTTAAAAGCTAACCTTATTAGCATTTCACTCCAATCATACTGATTTTAACTATCACTGACTACACTGTTACTTTTTTCTTTAGACATCATCCTGATAGTGCTGTATTTTCAAAATTGTCTCATAATAATCTCTTTCTATTATCTAATACCATTTGAAATATATTAACATTCTATGTATTTTAGTTTAATTCTGCTACACAGTTTATTTCAGTGTTTAATTATTAGTTCATAGTATTTTGTTGTTTAATTCGTAAATAACTCTTGTATACATGTAACTCTCATCTAAATCAAATTGTTGAATTCTTTGTAAGTTCATGCATATGTATATACACTTTTTGCTGGTTGAGTGGAAGAGAAGGCCTTACGGCCTTAACTCTGCCAGCTAAAATAAATCATTATTATTATTATTATTATTATTATTATTATTATTATTATTATTATTATTATTATTATTATTATTATTATTATTATTATTATAGGCTCGTTGCATAATGTACTATTCTAGATTACATGAATTTCTTGTCACAACATATTTCGAGACAATTTTACTCCAAACCCGACATTATTTGTGACGCATATCGAAAGTAAGGTTTAAGAGACAGGAGTTATCCTAACATAGTGTCACTTGTCAATGTATCTATGAGAACTATATATGACGTCACGTCACTGACGCACTGGTATCACATTATGCCTCCTTCAGCACTCGCAAAGAGTCGTGGACACGAGCTGAGTGCCATGATGCTGAAAGCCTGGTTCGACCCCAGTCTTACAGTTTCGTTTTTGCTCAGTTTGTTCCAGAAATGAGCCCCGTGGCTCCCATTAACAGCCTCCATTACTTTGTAGCCTTGTGACTCGTCGAAGAACCTCCTCCATGCAGGATATGACACTGCGTAGAACTCTTCGGGATGTAGGAAATTGAATTCTTTGCATCCTTTTGTGTATAAATCTGAAATCTGGAACAGAGGAATACATATTATAATAAATTAAAGCCATAGTTTTATGTTTCATGTCAAATTGCCCTCTACACATCCAACACAACGAAGCATTCCAGATAGTTTCTTCCAAACACCTTCGCCGCTGTGGGTGCAACCCTAGATCATATATGTAGCATATGTCGGGCTTATAGGCTTTGAGGTTAACAACTTTTGTCAGGTTTACTACGCTGCTATCTAGTTGTTACATGAGGAGTCACGTCATAATTCCCATTTGAATTGCATTAGCGACTGTACTGCCATCTCGTGTTCGTTTTCGGCGGACGGGTGGCGATCCTGGCGGTTGTTCTCTTCAAAGTGCTGCCGATTTTAATGTAGCGAGGAGTTATCTGTTATATATATAATCTAGGGTGCAACGCAGTTTGCGAGTCAATGAGTTAAGATTACACGTTACGCGAAGACCAGTGCTTCTCAAAAGTGCACCACTCTTAAAAGCAATGTAATGAAACTTGCATTAAACGGCGACTTGTAGTTTCAAGTGAAATTTGGCTTTTAGAAGGGTGGTTGCTTAATGGGGGGAGACATTTTTCACACAAATGAGTCAAACTACTGACAATGGATTTTTTTTTTTTTTGCTAGCGTACTCCAATATTAATATGCGTTACAAGAGCGGTATGTTGATGTTTTCATGTTCGAGGAAAGGATTGAAAAAGCGAAACGTAGTTGAGCTTTTTTAATTTCCAAGAACATGAAAACAAACATACCGCTCGTGTATCGTACATTATTTTGTGCGAAGATCGTTTATTACATACCTGAAAGAGGAATTTCTAATTAGTTGCAATGAAATCTCCATCTTGGTTTCTGTTCAATGACGGCAACTTTTAAAAACTAAAATATCTATCTGCAACATTGTTGCTATTATTATTATTCCAGCAGGCCGTGATATACGTCTGTCTTTCCCCCCCCCCCCAGTCTATAAATGCGAACTTAAAACAAACGGTAAGGTTATGTAATGATTTATTTTTTATTTTAATATTTTAACAATATTATTTATATAACATATTGCAGTAATAACATCGGCATCTGGAATCTTGTTGATTTTTTCACGGCTTCCTTAATGTTACTTGCATTACAAATGCAGTAACATTTGTGGTGTTGTAGAGTTTATTTAATTTTTGCAAATATTTAAAAACAATAATTAACAGTGAAATTTAGGTGCAATTGCAGCGGTAAGTTTCCAATTTATAATTATTACTATGTTAAACGTCTCTAAAAATAATATGTTAAAAGCCTAAAGCAGTAAAATGAATATGGCGCTTAAGCGGTAAGAAGAGGGAAATTGTTATGTGTGTTACGTTGGGAATACTGAATGTGGTATTTCACACCTACCGCGTATTGGTTTTGTGCGGAAAGCAAGCAAATACGCACGATCTCGCACAAAATAATTTTTTTGTAACTGCCTTCCCCCCAGACTGCATTGAAATATATAGGGTGATTCAAAAGGTAAGGTCAACCTGTGAGGAGATGATTCAGGGCGATATTTAGAGCAGGAAAGTCCTTTGTGAAGTAACGTTTAGCGCGTGTGACCGTGGAACCAGGTGGGCCGGGTTCGAATCCTGGTTGGGACAAGTTACCTGGTTTAGGTTTTTTCCGGGGTTTTCCCTCAACCCAATGTGAGTAAATTCTGGGTAACTTTCGGTGCTGGATTCCGCACTCATTTCACCGGAATTATCACCTTCATTTCATTCAGGCGCTAAATAACCTGAGATGTTGATAGAGCGTCGTAAAATAATCCACTAAAAAAAAAAAAAAAGAAATGAAACTGTTAAACAAGGAAGCAAGTATCTGTAGTAGTTACAGAAATAGTACATTTCCAAGGATACAGAGCTACATTCCTTTCATGGTTTTATCACAGTCTGGTATATACAGTCGCGAAGCTCAATACGTAGTAAATATGCAAACATTAGATAGTTGCTCACCACTAGGATCGCTAATATCGCGTCATTACAGGCAATGCAAAATAGTACCGTTACAGTCTATTGTTTCTAGCACCCTCAAAACTCAAGCTTCGTGACTGTATATAGTAGACTGTGGTTTTATCTTAGAATCTTGTATTGATTCGCAGAATATTTTGTCTCAAGAAGTTTTCGGCTCTGTATAAGCGTAATAAGGCTCGTTTTCACCAACGTCTTATCTTAGTTTTCTAAAACTCGGTTAATAGCATTATCTCGTCCACACCTGTGGAGTAACGGTTAGCGCGTCTGACCGCGAAACCAGGTGGCCCGAGTTCGAATCCCGGTCGGGGTAAGTTACCTCGAGGGTTTTCCCTCAACCCAATACGAGCAAATGCTGGGTAACTTTCGGTGCTGAACCCCGGACTTATTTCACCGGCATTTTCACCTTCATTTCATTCAGACGCTAAGTAACCTAGATGTTGATACAGCGTCGTAAAATAACCCAATAAAATAAAGAAAAGTATTATCTCGGATAACACTTAACTCTGTGTTCACCATAGCTTTTATTATCTCAGTGTTCTAAAATCTTCATTTCGTTTCAATTCACTTTGATATTCAAAATTCTCTTCTTGAAAACAGCACCATCTATTTGATGCTGCTCAAAAATGAGACAATCTTGAAGAAAAAAAAAAAAAAAAAAAGAAGAGAAAGAAAGAAAACTGACTAGCGCCATACGAGCTCCTGATTATAGCAAATGTGATAACAAATGAATATCAGTATCTGGATGGTGAAGTTGAGTTATAAAAATAGATTTGCTACCATGAACTATGATCGTTGATGGAAGAAGGAGAAATAGGCCTAAAATGACATACCAGGAGAAATATCCTTAATTATTGGAACTCGCACAAAAAAAATAAGTGTGATTAAAAACTAAACTGTTGGAGTTACAACGGAAATTAAAAATAGGCCAAGTGGGAAACAAAAAGCAAACAGCTTTAATTCTCAAGAAATTTAACTGTCTTAATACGACTGCAACATAGTCGTTTATTTTATGTACATAAAGAGGTAACAATATTTGAGGCTTTCGTAGCTAAAGTAGATCAAGTCACAAATTTTCATAAATTGAGTTTAATTCATTTTCTGATTATCTGAAGTTGGATCTTTTTGAGCAGTAATGGATCAAATCTTAATTCCAAGCATTCACCGGTAGGTGACACCAGTCACGTTTGGCTCAGATCATTATTTGTGCAGTTCAGAGCAAAAGTGGTGTAAGTCAAAATTGGGTAATGAGGTTTAAAGTAAAAATCCTGTAAAATACAGCGCAAAGTAGCAGTTAATATGTCCTTCTTGCTATCCACGACTACTAATAGTTTAAATAAACTGAATATTAATTGCTACTTTGCGCTGTATTTTACAGAATGTTTACTTTAACCCTCATTACCCATTTTTGACTTACACCACTTCTGCTCTGAACGGCTCATTTGTTCACGATGTTCTGAGCCATAGTGGATCAAGTCATCAAAACGTTACATCAGTTAACATCACAATTGTCTATATTTTATAAATCTAGAATTTACCTAGAATGGAGCAATAAAATTATTGCTAGTGAAATTAGATAATCCAGTAGAGCAAGTCCTATTATTTCAAAACTACGTCTCATGGACTTGATCCACTTTAGCTCTGAACGCCACATTTATTTAAGTGTGTGTTATAAATTCCACTTCATGCTAAACCATACACCGCACTGACGAAGCTGAAATTTTGGATAGCCTGAAACATATGCTGAAATGTATGTAATCGCAGTCATAAAATATATAACACGTTCTTTTATCCACCAAGGGCGTTTTCGTGTATTCTTTGTTGTATTTCTACGTTACATTCATTTTCCCTCATGTTTATCAAGTGTTCATTTGTTTTTATGTCGATTATCTTGGGTAATGTCACTGTAAAACAAGATTTTTATTGCATTGATGTAGCAACTGCGCTCATTCTGGCCATAAATTTTAATCCACAGCTGCAAGACGGTGTCTTTGACATTGGCATTCTCGTCGGCTCTTTATACCTCCAAGCCTTCCGCTTTGTTTGATAGCGCCTGGGCCCGAATGAGAGCGGCTTCTTGCTTTAATCCAATTTGAGTGTGCTGATTTCAAAATCTGAAGCTAGTTTTTCTCTGTAAGCTATAGTTTTCTTTTTATTCAACATTTTAATTTTCACCGTAATGTTAGCTTCTTAAAAATGCAATTTAATGTTTTGAAGTTGGATGCCACTTGGTTGGGTACCACCTTGGTGGAGATATTCTTCATGTATTCACAAAAACGTGTAAATTCATCACAATATGCATTGTTGGTTTGTTTTTTCTTGCCGACACCTTTCGCATTGCCCAGGCAAAAAGAGCAGTCACTTGTGTGGTCTTTGGTTCATGACAATCCCAAAAAGCATGCTCTTTCTTTCTCTTTTATCCAGTGACGAAGCATTTTCTCACAATTATTTATTCATTATTTATTGAATTTCCGAGTTTATAGAACTCTATTTTACCCGAAGGTTTATTAGGGCTATAGTTTCCAGTGGCGTAGCATGAAATTTTGAGTAGGGGAAGCTAACTCAAGTTGTCTTTTATGCAATATGAGGAAACGTATTACAAAAATACAGTCTTAAAATAAATAGTAGTCAATTTCAAGTCAGCAGTCGAAGATTGGTTGGAACATCGTAAGTAACACCAATAAGGCATGACCTCAAATGATACGTAGTAAAATATGATTTCACGGTTTACACATATCTCTAACAAATAGACACGTATACGTATAACATTAGCTGTCATACTTAGAGAAATCACAATATTAGTATCATTACGTAAGTATGCGTCTGTCTTTTGGTTGTGTCCTTCATTCACAGCAAGGGAGTCGGTCATTTGTTTTTTTAAATCACACTTTTGTTCGTAAGCCAGTTTTGATAATACAATTGTCCTAAAAAAATTCAAGTAAATTAGTGTCAGGAACTGTTATTTCGCTCATTATTTATTATATGAGCCACAATGCACACTAACACTTCAACTGAACACAACTGACGAAAAGGGATAACTCGGAAACTACTTATTTTAAATGTTAAAGCTAGCTTCTTTGCGAGCCTTGCGACTAGGGTAGCTTAGAAAGGGATGGAAAATCTGCGGGGTGGATTACATAGAAGAAACCAGTCTGCTTGGAAGCTGGTGTGTGCAGGCTTCTTGTTTACTGCTGCATCACAAATCATCCTGAGCTGCCGCATCACAATATTTAACGCGTAAATATAAATTCTATTAAAATTAATAAATAATTTTCTTCATAAACTGCAGGTTTATTATGAAATTATTATTAACTGGGGAAGCTGAGCTTTTTAGCTTACATTGACGCTACGCCACTGGTAGTTTCCTCACAATTATTGTGACACACTAAATGTGAAGTCAATTTTTTTCTCTTTGTCGCCAAATTGAACTACCAAACAGATTTTATAGACATACCTTAGAAGCGTTGTGATATTACGCCTTTGACGAGGAAGTGTACAGTAGACATGATGCTTATTTACAATTTTATATCTAATTCAAGAACACATGATCTCATTTTAGAAACAGATAAATAATCCATTTTGAATCTTGCGTACGCTACTTTTAACACTTGAATATAATTAATTAACTAGTGCACACACTATTTGACTCCACTCTTCAACACCTTTCAACAATCAAACACACCCACATAACAGGCAGAGAAGTTCGAGATAACACCGTGATCTAGTAGGCTCTGAGGATGTGCGTCAAGCACTGAAACAGCTGTAAGCCGGACAAATCTTACATAATTAACACGAGTAAGTCCACTAGTTAATTAATTACAGATAAATAGCCCTATACGTTTCGCTAATCAAAAAAAATTACATTAAAAACTGTAAAGATATAGAAAAATGTTTCTAAAACATAATTAGTATTTGTTTAGGTTAGATTTAAAAGTCTCTGTCCACCTATCCCCAGTATAAATACCAATTCGTGTCCTTTTCTGCAAAATTGCAAAATTTAAAATTGCTTGGTAACTATAGTATGTACCTACATAAAAACAAATTTCAGATTTGGAATCAGCGATAGAAAAATACATAGAAGCAGTTGAAAAATCTCATGCAACAGAAAATGAGAAAAAAATTATTCCCCAGTGAATCCTATTAACAGTAAATTTTCCACGGATAAAATACAATCTAAGATAATGCCACAAAACCAAGATAGCTATGTTGGTGTGACACAAAAGAAGCGTTATCATAGTTTTTCGATCCAAAAACTTGGATAAAACAATTATCGGCGTTGGTGAAAAGGGCCGCAAATCTGTAATGTCTGTCATCCCATCACAGGCCATGGAGACCCAGAGGGTGGCGGGAGATTAGGGCTGCACCTAGCATGAATAGTAGTAGGGATGTCAGTCCTACATTGTTTTTTTGTATGAAATAACCTTAGTAAATAACTTTTCTGTCCTCCATAGCAACATTTCGACTCAACAGGAGAATGAAGAAGTGCTATTACACAGTAGGGTTGCCAACTGTAGAGGATGTAAATTCAGGATACATTATAAAAATTAAAAATAACCCTTAAACTTAAAGTGAATTTAAATGTAAATACACTTGTGTTTTGATGCTCAATTAATCAATTAGAATTGCCTTCGTGTTATTATTTGGTTGTAGCGGTGTAGCCCTATGTTAAAGAACAAGTCTGCACACACTGAAACGCACAGGGGTTGATATACATGTCTCTACACTCACTACATTAACATTGTTTGAAAGAATACTTGTTGCTTCCTTTGTTCTTCATAAAAAAAACTCGCTCCAGATGAACATTGCTAATTGGAAGAGCATGCATTTGTTCAGCAATTTTCTTTAAGTTTGACACACTGCGTTTCTTCAAACAGTGTCCTAGCGTTCTTGAGGAGATGGTAGGTCTTTCAGTATCGGCATCACCTCTTTCAATAGGCAATACTCTTGGTACAATGCATCACCATTTTCAAAGTCCAGTTCTGTATTAACATGCAATATATTCACAATTTCAGTAAGAACACTGAATATGGAAGTATCATTAAGACTTATTATTATTATTGTATCTCCAATGAGGGGTAGCCCTATTTTACATATGTATGCTAGGGCTATAGTTTTTCACAAAAAATAGGCCTAAGCATAAAACAAATTGAAAAGAAAATAAATTAGCTTATACAATGGAAATAAGACCTAAACATTCCGTATTTTAAACATTGCGATTGCAAATCAAACATCAGGCATCAATTGAGACATACAGAAAACAGTTACAACATATAAAATGACATTTCTTATAGCGGTACTCTATAACACAATTAAGCAACTTTCCCTAACATACATCATAAATTAATACACAAACACAATCAAGCATCCCATAACTATGACTCACATACACAACAAATCAAGCATCCTTTACAACACATGCACTTCAACATGATAACCATACTTTTAAAAGTTACAAATTTGGCTGCAAATGAATAAATAGGACACTGTTACTAAATACTGTTATTTCTACAAGGTCTTAAATACACCTGTAATAAATATGTGAAATTCCTTTATGCAACATTGCTTCAGAAGAACTTTTGTAATTGGTGATGAGAAAGTTGTATCGCACATGCTAAGGTGGGTTTCTAGCCGGTATCTCTTGCGTTCTTGTAGTGGGCACTGGAATAACAGGTGGTCGACTGTTTGTGTGGGGTGTTCACAGGGACATGAAGAGCCATTTGGGTTGTCAATTTTGAAACGTTCAAAATATGAATTAAATTTTCCGTGTCCAGTCATAAATTGCGTGGATATGTAAGATGGTTCATAATTCTTTACGGTTAGTCTATCTTTAACTGTGGGAAAATATAGTGATTTTGTGATTTGACCATTTGTACTATTTAACCACATTGCATTCCAGTCATTTAAGATGTCCACCTTCATTTGCATTTTTACATAAGAGAGGGGTTGTTTAGAGTATGCGTGTTCTGTTTCCGAAATTGCGGCCATCTTGGCTAGATGATCTGCTCTTTCGTTTCCTGTGTTCATTAAGACTTAGAAAAGTGATTTTCTTAAGAAGTGAAGAATAGTAATCAAACCATTTTTGCAAATAGTCAATGGCCCTCTGATACACATTCAGTGCTTCCTTCTTAAAGAGACGCACATCCGAATCACTCAAGTTATTCAAATGCTGATTTACTACCAAGCCATGTCACCAATGAGGGCCACGAACTCGCTTCTGTGTTCTATCCAAAGAGCTTATAATACTTACAAACTCTTTGCTTCTAATCATCATAAAGTGTGTCGTATAATTATAAAATGTCTTTGGTAGCCATTGTAAACTACATCGGATCTCCAATAATGAAATACAGTGAAACCTGTTCAAGACGGAAGTGACATGGTCCTAATTTTTTTTCCGTCCTGGACAGCTTTCCGTGTTATTCAGGCGTGAAGTTAAAATGGAATGTTTTATCATTTGCATAAATGAAAAACAAAATGGCATGCAGCAAATCGTAGGAATTACAAAATATTCAGTTTAACACTACTGACATTAAATCAGCTTCCTGTGACTTATTTAATTGATGAATGATCTTGATGAAAACCTCATTTCCTGTATAAATTGTATCGTAACTCACTCATTAAACACTGTAAAGTTTATTAATTACACTAAATTTAATATGTAACACTATACTATAATACTGTACTGTATATCACAGCACATTATTTAATTGGACTAGGAGCCTAGAAGCCTTGAATTCTGGATTATTTAATTTCTTTTCCACTTCAAGGGGTTTTCTTTGCAGAATAGGTCCAGAAATTTGCGTGATCTTTGAAAGGGCAAGGACAATCCACTCCCACAACTGTTCATTTATTTCTATGTAACCAGTTGTTTTCTATTTCTTTTTATGTCACCATTATTGACCGCAAGCCACTCACTCATGATACGGCCTTTAGTTTTGAAAGTGTTAAGTTATACCTGAGTTTTCCATTCATAAATTTCAACATTATTTTCCATACTCTTCGTTTTTCATTTTTCTCGATAACTTTTACTTCATCAATTAATGATAGTGCAACATTTTTACGTAACCTTTTTTTTTTATCACGAAATCGCTAATACACTTGCGTTCTACCCAGCTACGACAGTATACAGGGGTGAAGCATTGAACATCTTTGAAGGAACTCGTCTGCCTAGTCAACAGGGTAATAAAATTTATGGCCACCAGGCCAACACACCCTCGCACCCTCAAAAATTTTACAGAGAAATCTTGTTTTTAGTTTAGTGATCTACTATTATTTCGTACATTCCTTGAAAGCACATACTGTTTCAAAATATGGTTTACATTAAAGTAGTGTGTACAAAATATTATTTCCGTTTTGAACAGTAGCAGACAGTTTCCGTTTCCGCGTTGGACAGTTTCCGTTTGATTCAGGAAAAATTACACATAATACATATGAATTTCGCCGGGACTAATAAATTGTTCCGAAATAGACAGGATTCCGGATTATTCAGGTTCCGATTTGAACAGGTTTCACTGTATCAATATGAAATTTCAGAATATAACATTGCATTGAACAAAATTCCGGACATTAAGTGTTCTGAAAAAAAAAAATTCCTGCTTAGAGGACTGATTTACTGACAATCCGGAAAAATTCCGGATGCTTGGCAACCCTATTACGCAGAAGTCTTACCAGATGTGATGTACTAAAACAAAACTTTCAGAGTTTCTCTTTCTATATTGGTATGAATTTTGATTAAAGATAAGTTACACGTGTTGGATTCAGGACTAAATCATATATACCTCAGATAGATCGGCCTTATAGGCTTTGACGTTAACAACTTTTGTCAGGTTTACTACGCTACCATCTAGTTGTTACATAAGGAGTCACGTCATAATTCCCATTTGAATTGCATTAGCGACTGTACTGCCATCTCGTGTTCGTTTACGATGGACGGGTGGCGATCCTGGCGGTTGTTCTCTTCAAAGTGCTGCCGATTTTAACATAGCGATGACCTATCTGTTACATATATGATCTAAGGTTCAGGGAGGCTCATTTGTGGGGACGCCGTATGATCTGCCTGTTCTCAGTCTGTTGTGTAGTAATGCTTCCTAAATTAAGCTTGATAGTCAAAATATGTCCCTGCCTCTAAGTTAATGAAGTGTCTTATACAAGGGCCTGTACCTCTGAAGTACCGCAGAACTCGAACATGACTCTGGCGATGAGGCTAGCACCGTTGAGTCCAAAGGTCACCCCGGAAGTTGTCCTTCAGACTCAGTAACAACTTGGTGGTCAGTTCATGTCCTACTCCTTTGTGAGCGAAGTTCATCACACCGTTGGCGAAAGCCTGTGAGTTTTCGAATCCAATGTAGTTGGAACCCAGATCTGCGAACGATCTGCAGGCAAAAACAATAATTCCTGTTAAGTATTCTTCCCGTGGTTGGCCGGTAGTGATCCAGGAGTCGGCAAAAGCTTCCAAAATTTGGTTACTGTTTTGAGACAAGTCAATTAGAGAAATGTTCAAATCAATTATTCTTGAAACACTACTATGAAATGTACAGTATTTGTAAACATTTCTACATGCATAATTACTATATAAGGTAACGTAACGTAACAAAACACAACACAGAGTACGTATATGGATTTATTCAGCAATATTATACATACAGGTACACTACACTATAAGAATTTGTCCGTAAATCCAATGCACAGGTTTTTTTTACCGTACGTGCTTTACAAAACAATTCCTACTTTGTAGGTTTCTCCCCCCCTCGCCTATGATTAAATCCAAATACTTTCCATAAAACACATAGATTAATATGAAAATGGTACAAACAAAACACATCTACAATATTAAGAATACCATTACAATTAATATTGAATTTACAAATGCAATAAAAATCAAAGTAATAAAAGATTAACAGACTAATAAAAGCTAGACAGTTCATTGTAAAAATTAAGAAGAAAGAAATTTTTCTTTTATTAACTAAGTAAAAATTAAACCTATTCTACGCAGTAAGAAAATGCTTAATAAGCTTGCTTTTGAACGCTATTAAATTCCGACAGTCTCTGATTTCACTGGGTAGGATATTCCACAAGAGCGAAAGCGAGATTGTGTATGATGATGAATACGATGATGTCTTATGTGTTGGTATGGCTAGTATGCGGCTATTTTGCGTGCATGTGAAGAGATTATGATATGATGACAGGTAACTGAAACGGGAGGCAAGGTAGGTAGGTGTAGAGGTGTGAAGGACTTGGAAAAGGAGAACAAGAGAATGAAAATTTCTACGTTCGTTAAGCCGTAGCCAGTTTAGAGTTTGGAAGGATGGGGTAATGTGGTCAGCGCGACGGACATCGCAGACGAAGCGAACACAAGAATTATGAACACGTTGTAATCTTTGCGACTGGTTGGCATTGAGGTCGGTCAGTAGAAAATCACAATAATCGAAGTGGGGCATTACTAGTGTTTCCACTAGTATTTGAGTGATAGCGGGAGGAATTTTCGAATGCTGTTTAAGGAATGTAGTATGGAAAGCACTTATATATCCTAACCTAACATACAAACAGGCATAAAAGTATAAATATAATTCAATAGTTAGCATTATCCCTTCGTCAATTCATACCATAGATGCTGATGTTCTGGACTGTCTCGACTTGAAGAGGAACACTCCAGTTTTTTTGTTCACATTCTCTATTCATCCCTCTGATTGAAGTTCTGACTGATATGTACATATATTATCACTTGACGATATGTGTCAGAGGAAGAACAATTGTTTGTATGCATCTGAAGTCTGACTAGTGTAATATGTTACTAATCAACGAGAGGGAAAGGAACTGACTACACTATCGCATTATCTCCTTGCTTAAGTGCCTCATGAGCAATGTCTTATTTGTATCACTTATGAAATTCAAGACTGTCTTCGGACAATTGACTGAACAACAACAACTGTACCGGTACAAAAAATGGAATACTATAGTAGATATTGGGAACTGTTTGTGTTAGTTATGATTAAGGTTGGAACGCTCTGGGACTGTAGTTGTTAAAAGTATTGAATAAACAATACTACAAAGTATAATCTTACCCTGCCGTAGAACGTTATGATCGGGATGACAATCTCTTTGACAAGGTGATACAAGAAAACACTTAATGTAAACTTAAACTCACTTCAATAACATTTATTGACAACCAGTAATAAAATAGTTATGAACCAATGTCCCACAAAAACGTGCAATCACTCATAATTCACCCTTCAAGTAAACTCGTTGATAATTCCCATTCATTGACCTGGCATTCATCAAAACATGGACCAGTAATGCCATCTGTTTCCTCTAGCTGAAAACATAAGTAATAAATCCGACAAGTCCCAGCTTGTCTGCCACTGAATAACTCTAGGTAACCAAATCCACTATAATTAATATAGCCCCGTTTGAGGAAAGCCAAGTACTCACTCTTTAACATACCAGACTGTAACTATAATTCACACATAACCAAATCCGTCATCATACCAAAAACCTGTTACAATCCTGCTGAATCGATCTCGCATCCAGCACAACAATGACCTCTCTCTTCCACTCTCACACCGTATCTGGTTCCACACACTGTAAACAACTATAACGGGCGATAAATCACAATCCTTGTTCGACACCCGGCTGCCCTGCCGTCACATCACAGCTAGTTACCCGCGATCCCATCGCGAATAACTACAAAACCAACTCACAACTACCCCAGCTGTCACTCAACCTCACGCAACGAGTCCTTCCACCAGACTAACTTCTAAAAATCGATGCTCCCGTAAAGTCAAATAGTATGTTTATGCGCCCCCAAAATAACCAAAAATAAATCAAACCCAAATCACGTGATGACAAAAGTTCGCTCCTTACACGTGAAGAATAAAAGAGCTATAATGGAAGAAAAGAAACAAGTTATCTAAAGTAGAAAGTAAGACTGAAAATGGAGAAGAAGTAAAGCCATCTATGAAGAGTAAAGTAAACTAATACTAAAAATAAAATAAAAATAAAAATAGAAAGAAAATAAAGAAAGGAAAGGGAAAATAGAAGTAGTGTGCCGAAATAAAACGGCACAAGGTTATTGTAAATTTTACTTTAAGGAACAAAATAAAACGAATTTCTCGATACTCACTTGAGAACGATGACGTCCAGGTCCATATACGTGCCTCCATATTTCCACAGCGTCAGTAGTCGCAACACGTCACTGGCATGCTCATTAGGCCAATAAGAAGAGCGAATCGCCGCCTGGAAGTTCCAGTCCTGGAGTGGACTTCTCAACAGTTGGTCCGTCACATTGAGCCTCCACAGCTTCACGTTTGGGTACATCAAAAGTGCTTTCACAAACTCTTTGGACTTTTCTAGTCCACCAATAATAGGACAAGAGTACATCAGGTACACTTTGCAGTCGGGATTCATCCTAGCAGCTGACTCCAACGAGCACACCTGTCTCGGATGGAGCAGTAGTCCTTTGTAGTTGTAATATTTTCGATTCAGAAGGCAGCGTGTCTCCAAGCAGATGATGTGCTTGTCTCCTAGCCGGGGTTCCTCAAAAATGTCTATTTCATTGGTATCAGTTTCAATGTAAAATTCTGTTTCATTTGTATCTATTTCAGTGTAAAATTCTGTTTCATTGGTATCTATTTTTGTGTAAAATTCTGTTTCATTGGTATCTATTTTTGTGTAAAATTCTGTTTCATTTGTATCTATTTTTCTGTAAAATTCTGTTTCATTTGTATCTATTTTTGTGTAAAATTCTGTTTCACTTGTATCTATTTTTGTGTAAAATTCCGTTTCATTTGTATCTATTTTTGTGTAAAATTCTGTTTCACTTGTATCTATTTTTGTGTAAAATTCTGTTTCATTTGTATCTATTTTTGTGTAAAATTCTGTTTCACTTGTATCTATTTTTGTGTAAAATTCTTTCATGTCTGTTTGTCCAGTCTGTATTTCAATGTCATTGTCCTGTAATTCATATTCTTCCGCTAAAAGAAATGCTGGTTCTATTCCAAAGAGTCCTTGGGGTTCTGTTAGTCTTCTTTTGTCAATGGATGCACGAATACTTTCAAAGTCTACTTCATTAAAGTATACAATGAAGAGTATTAAAGTACATGACACGAACACACCAAACAATTTTGTGGTCCTTCTTGCAACTGAAAGAAAAAATGGTTTTAAATCGTTTTGGTATCTCTTTAGAAGTTATCTAAATATATTTATCAACAGTAATCTCCCTAGAGGTTTTGATTTATCTAGAGAAAATCAAAACTCGAGTGGGATTAATTGACTATTACACGATTAGAAGAAAGTATATAAAAATTAGAAGTAACGAAGTACTCCAATACAATAAAATATCAATTGACTTACGAAAATACAACTGTCTTCAAATGTATTATTGGACCATCTCAACATTACAAATATTACGCTAGATGCATGTTAGATGACAGTAGTGTGTTATGATTAGCTGTTTTCTTGTTATCAGTTGTGCCAACTATGGAATCTTTGTTAAACTCTGTAGACGGTTACTAGTCAAAAAGGCTTTGTTGATTCAATTTCATTTTTATTAAAACAGTTGCATTCCACTTCAATTATCCGGATCCCAGTAATCAACGTCACTTGACAGATGATTTTCAATAAATCTTTGTCTCAAACAATCTCTGATACGTGACTGTCCATAATATCATATAGCAGAAGCTATAACATAACCTCAATAATATAAACAAGTGTTAGAAAAGTTTTAATTAGGGATGATGAAATAAACAAGAAACGTTTTAATTAACGATGATGACATAAAAATAAACATGAATAATTTTAAAATGAATAATAATTATTGAAAGTACAATTTTCAAATTTGAATGTTTTAGTGGTTGGTGGTTCAGTTGATGTTATTTTGGACGTGTGCGTAAAAGAAGTGGAACTCGTTGATGTACATGGTGCATCCCTCAACTTATTCAGGATTTCCGAATGGTGCTCTTCATTTATTTGTAAATAGGGTTTCAGGGAAGATGCATAACTATGACCAGTGATCTTTATTAATTCTGTTCTTGAATGCCAATGCGAGTCATATTTGAAAGTGCTGTGCATCGACTGGAGTGGTTTGTAATTTTCTGTTTGTTGACGTCCAGACCAGTGCAGTTTGAAATGTTGGCAATGCTAAGAAACAAATGCTAAGATAGTGATAAAAATAAACAAGTGCTAGGGAAGCGATAAAATTAAACAAATGCTAGGGACGCGATAAAATTAAACAAATGCTAGGGACGCGATAAAATCGTGCGATAAGCAGCCATGATTGGTTGAAAGACGTCCTTTCGTACCCTTTTATTGGTCAAAAGCATTATGACGTAGTAAAAGTGTAATAGTCAAATTAATAATTGAAGGCAAAGCGGGAAACAACCCCACATGTCTCATCCCTGTGGTGTAGATATAATCCAGTATTGCACATTTCACATGAAGCATTTTTTCTCTCTGTCGCCCAACTTTGAAAGCTGCTCTTCGTATGATTCGAGTCGTTTTTCCTTTTCGTGCTCTTGGCACGTGATAGTATTCAAGCTAAGCCACCAGATGTCAGAATCAGTTCCTCCTGAACCGAATTTGGGCATGAAGTCTTTTTCCCGGTTCTTCTTCAAATCTCTTATGTTCCAAAATATGATATAGAAAGATGCCATTAATTCTGTTCCAAAATAGGCTATGGTATAGGCTGCATTTGTTAAAGTTCTCAGTAATATAATGTAACTTTAATATATCTTCTCGATACTTATTTGATTGATTGATTGATTGATTGTTCTTCAAATCTCTTACCGCGTCTGTGCCAAAATATGACATAGAAAGATGCCATTAATTCTGTTCCAAAATAGGCTATGGTATAGGCTACATTTGTTAAAGTTCTCAGTAATATAATGTAACTTTAATATATCTTCTAGATACTTATTTGATTGATTGGTTGTTCTTCAAATCTCTTACTGCGTCTGTTCCAAAATATGACATAGAAAGATGCCATTAATTCTGTTCCAAAATAGGCTATGGTATAGGCTACATTTGTTAAAGTTCTCAGTAATATAATGTAACTTTAATACATGTTCTAGATACTTATTTGATTGATTGATTGTTCTTCAAATCTCTTACTGCGTCTGTTCCAAAATATGACATAGAAAGATGCCATTAATTCTGTTCCAAAATAGGCTATGGTATAGGCTACATTTGTTAAAGTTCTCAATAATATAATGTAACTTTAATACATGTTCTAGATACTTATTTGATTGATTGATTGTTCTTCAAATCTCTTACTGCGTCTGTTCCAAAATATGACATAGAAAGATACCATTAATTCTGTTCCAAAATTGGCTATGGTATAGGCTACATTTGTTAAAGTTCTCAGTAATATAATGTAACTTTAATACATGTTCTAGATACTTATTTGATTGATTGATTGTTCTTCAAATCTCTTACTGCGTCTGTTCCAAAATATGACATAGAAAGATGCCATTAATTCTGTTCCAAAATAGGCTATGGTATAGGCTACATTTGTTAAAGTTCTCAGTAATATAATGTAACTTTAATACATGTTCTAGATACTTATTTGATTGATTGATTGTTCTTCAAATCTCTTACTGCGTCTGTTCCAAAATATGACATAGAAAGATACCATTAATTCTGTTCCAAAATAGGCTATGGTATAGGCTACATTTGTTAAAGTTCTCAGTAATATAATGTAACTTTAATACATGTTCTAGATACTTATTTGATTGATTGATTGTTCTTCAAATCTCTTACTGCGTCTGTTCCAAAATATGACATAGAAAGATGCCATTAATTCTTTTCCAAAATAGGCTATGGTATAGGCTACATTTCTTAAAGTTTTCAGTAATATAATGTAACTTTAATACATGTTCTAGATACTTATTTGATTGATTGATTGTTCTTCAAATCTCTTACTGCGTCTGTTCCAAAATATGACATAGAAAGATGCCATTAATTCTGTTCCAAAATAGGCTATGGTATAGGCTACATTTGTTAAAGTTCTCAGTAATATAATGTAACTTTAATACATGTCTAGATACTTATTTGATTAATTAATTAATATAAGAAAAACATAAAAATTAGGTACAATTCATTCTGTGTGATGTCAAATTAATAAAAGAAAAAACAAAAATTGTTTTGAGAGAGGCCAATTAACATAAAAACTGCAATAAATTACACTGCTGTTAAGCCTTAGATGTTCTATTCAAAATTGACTGGGTTGCTGTTACGTTTTCTGCAACAGGAACACCATAGCAGGTGCCCATTTGATTTCTGTTCATAATGAACTATTTAAATATTATAGTTTGATGCACTGCAGACGACTAGAAACATTCACAAGTCCACACCTGTGGAGTAACGGTCAACGCGTCTGGCCGCGAAACCAGGTGGCCCGGGTTCGAATCCCGGTCGGGACAAGTTACCTGGTTGAGGTTTTTTCCGAGGTTTTCCCTCAACCCAATACGAGCAAATGCTGGGTAACTTTCGGTGTTGGACCCCGGACTCATTTCACCGGAATTATCACCTTCATTTCATTCAGACGCTAAATATCCTGAGATGTTGATACAACGTCGTAAAATAACAAAATAAAATAAACATTCACAAACTGCACTGTCTGATAGTCCCTTCACTACTGAATAGAATGCCACACCGTGAAGCATTTCGTGCGCGCACGCGCAATAATCAAACTTGTTTTGTTTGTTACTATACCATATTTTGGAACGCAGTGAGTAGAAGATAAAGAATTGTAATTAACGAAGAATTTGCGAACAAATCAGTTTGGGATCGTAATGTTCTTTATCACCTACCCTGTTCAAAATTTACTTGGAGGATTTGAAAGAACTGTTTCCAGAACATGGGAGAGGTGATAGTAAGAGGAAGAAGAATAAATTACATAAGATTTGCTGATATAGCGTTGTTAGCAGAAGAGGAGACGATACTAAGGGATAGGGATATGCTACTGGAGCCAAATGATAGCTGTGAGCAGTATGGAATGATGATAAATGCAAAGGAGACGAAGACTATGGTTGTCGGAAGAAAAATAAAGAAGGTAAACTTGCGAATAGGTACTAAATGAGGCAGTGGAGGAAGTGGACAGCTTCAAATACTTGGGGTGTACTATAATCAGTAACATGAACTGCTGCCAGGAAATCAAGAGGAGGTGTGGTAAAAATAATAATTATAATTTCGCTCAATACCAGTTTTCAAAAATAGAATGTGATGCTTTTGTTTAACAAATCCAAACTATGCCTTTTAATGGAACATAAAATCAGCTTAAACGCGAAAATATGCTGCAATAATATAAATATCATGAAATATTATCCATTTACAAAAGAAACCAAAATATGCAAATATATGAAACGTAAAATTTGGTTCGATAGCTTAAATGTTGATGATTCGTGAAGATAATTAATCAGCAATTAACTACAGCCAGTGGAAAAATGTATGCAACTGGATGAACTTGATACTTGATAATCAAAATGTTCCATTCACATTACATTTAAATACAGTACGTTCATATTTTTTCTCATAGGGACCCTGATTCAAGGGCTATATTTTAACGTTGAGGAATGGATTATATCTAGGCTGGTTTAGACACAATACATTTTTGAATATCAAACATTTATTTATTCATTTTTTTGATTTACATAATAATATTTTTAATTCCTAATTTTGAAGACACTTAACATTTTCAATGTTAGATGTCAGATAATATATGCGAGGACACGTACAAATATTTTAATTGAATTTGGTAAAAACTGCATTCGCATGGAGATTTTGGAACATTAGAAACATAATTTCTAGAAAAAGGCAAATTTGTGAAAAGAGGTACAAGACTGACATATGGAGGAGGCCTATATAAAAATCGCTCTTGGACCCCAAAGAAGAAGTAGAGAAAAAAAACCTCTCTTACTATCAACTTCCTAAGTGCGCAAGGAATATTTTCGTACAAAAAGCTATCTTTTGTTAAACCTCAGTCATAGGGTCTCTTAAACTCAACGGCGGGATGTTACCACAGTCTAGTATATACAGTCGCGAAGCTCAATACGTAGTAAATATGCAAACATTTGATAGTTGCTCACCACTAGGATCGCTAATATCGCCTCATTACAGGCAATGCAAAATAGTACCGTCACAGTCTATTGTTTCTAGCACCCTCAAAACCAGAGGTCTCCAAAAAGCGTATCGTCATTCGTGCTCTCGATGCTGCCCGCCGAACACAGTGTGCTGTAAGGCTAGAGAAGGGGAAGAGACTCGTACTTCAACAGATGGGAGCGACCAGTGGGGGATCGCGGCAACGATCTGCTTAAATTTACAAATAATAACATCAAAAGAATAAGAAATATACGTTTGTATATTATTTTGACATACTATGAAGCTGGAGCCCCGTCTGCTGCTATTGAACCAAGTCATTGCAAATTCAACCTCTTCTGTGCTATGGTGCCTTTCACTGCCTGGAAAAGATCTTCTCCAGTTGTATTTTGTAATTACATCTAGAAGACATTCAGACACAGTAAAATGTTCATTAACTCCTCGGATGAAAATGGCTAGGTGAGCTTTGTTATTTCTATCTGTGCTTTCGTCCAATGCAAGTGAGTAAGCTACAAACTGGTTAATTGTGGTTTTGACTTACAATCTTGAAATTCCTTCTCTGAACTGTAATTGGAAACAATTTAATTTTCTTAAACTTTGACTTTGTTCTGGACACAGTATTTTTGTAACGGCCTGTATGCACGATTTTACAAATGATGCTTCTGTAAAGGGCTTCATTGATTTTCCAATTTTCCAAGCTGGAACATAGATAGAAGATGCTTTTTTTTTTGTTTAAGACTGAGGACACGTGTGTGATTTGTGTTTGTTTTTTCTTGTTTTATATTTTATCAAAATATTTGTAGGCCTACGCATTTCACCTAAAATTAAACGAGAAACTATATGTTTGTCATGCGGAACTGAGTGTAAACCTATTCTAATATACTGATTATTATGTATAACCAACAGTCATACAGATAGCCCCAAATAAATTATTTTCACATGTCCAACATCCCTGTAATTGTGTGATATTCTTTGTGAAGAGTAGAGTATTGTCGTCGCATGTTGAATTTCAACACGCCGTTAAACATTTTCGAACAAATGAAACATTTCCCATTCTCCCCACTAACACAAAAAAATTTCTCTTCCTATTCATCCTTGAATATACTACGTCCATGATTAGAAGACATTGTGAAACGGTGGAACACTCCGACCAACACAGTGATAATGGCAGTCCGCCACTGCTCTTCGTTTGCTCATAAACATTGAGTACAGTACAGGTGGGGATGGGTGAGGCGGATCGCGCTCATTACGTGCTGGCTTCGGTTCCGTTCAGGGGCTTACTCGCGAGTACGCTTTTGGAGACGTCTGCTTTAAACTCAAGCTTCGTGACTATATATAGTAGACTGTGATGTTACCTTCTGTATAAAAACAGAGTACAGAATATTTCAACATAATCATTTCAGAAAATATTTAAAATAGTCTGATGGATTTGTTTGTGTACATTCTTTATTCCATACTAGCCGTACCCGTGCGCTCCGCTGCACCTGTTAGAAATAAATATAAAGTAATTACATAATTAAAATAGGACATTTGGTCCAGGGAACATTCGTGTTTGATAGAAGGATAAATCGTTTATTATGTTACTTAATTGAAATTGTATTTAAATAATTCAAATGTGATCATTTTGGTCCAGAGACCACTCATTTGGTGCAATGACAATTCCCTTAACATGTTTCTTAATTGTTATTACATGAAAATAATTAAAATATGATCATTTGGTTCAGAAAACATCCGTTTTTGGTGCAAGGGTACTTCGGTTAACATTTTTCTAAATTAGTCTTGAATGCATACTTTAATAAATCACTTCAAATTAATAGAGTGTATTGTGTACGAAGATAATTTTTATGTTAACTTTACTACGCATCTTTCTTTTTTGTTTAAGTTTATTTTATTCACGCCTTAACATCTGTGGTCATGTCGCGTGTTTAGAATGTAGGCCTATGTTTATATCAGCAGGCCGTTTTTACTCTTGTTGAGTTCCTCTTTCTCTTGTGTGTTGTTGATGGCTTGTGTTCATGTAACTGATTAGAGACTTTGATGAATGTTTTTGATGTTGGTAATTAAGGCGGTGATGAATCATGGCATATATCTTTCCAATCCGGCATTTTCCTTTATGACTAATGGAATTCATGAAAAACCCAGTCAGATTGGTCGGCCACGAGGTTTGAACCGGGACCTCCCGAATGCGAATCTCAAACTCTACCGTCTGAGCCAACTCGCTCGGTTGTATAGCCTATCATTGTTATGCAAATAAAAAAAATGTAGTACTCTACATAAATATTATTTTAAGGAAACGAATATGGGTAAATTATGAGCGCAGGAACGATATTTCGTGACACCTTTTAAAATAAGTTAGCTCCAGTGAGCTCTATGGTAAAATGCTTATTTATAATGGGCTGTATTTTTGGTCCCGTAAAAATATTCATCTTTGCGACAAAATTCGTAACTATTATGTTCTATGAACAAAAAGGAACTTAAGTGTATAAAATTATAGTATTTGATGTGGATCAAATAAAGTTTCAATAATCAAATTATACAATATTTCGACAGAATATCAAGTTTCTTGTGCGTATAGATCCATTTTAATCTTACCTCAGCCCACATATGTAGCATTACATCCATCTAGAAAAACTACAAATTTCAAATAGTGAATAAATTATCCAAATCGGTTAAATAACTTCTGCGATTACTTCATAAAAACACACAAATATTCTCTGTAAATTAATATTGATAAACATCAAGGCCGCCTTAAATAGACGGAGTCATTTGTTTTAATTTCATTATAACCATCGTCGTCGTTCCTGCAATAACTCCTATGTCACATCGATTTTCAGATTTTTGCTCTATTAAATAGCTTAAATAGTGATAAGCAAATAATAAAATCTCCTATATATAATTATATTATTTCTTTCTTTCGAAAATGTAAGAATTCACTATCTGCTATGTACCACTGCCATTGAATGAATAAATGTGTTTTTTTCTTCCTACTGAAAAACTTTATATTTTACACATAGGAGTTATTGCTGAAACAACGACGCTATAATCTGAGGCGGCCGTGAAAATGTATTATATTGTTGTTTTAAAAGTCTTGTATATCCTTAAATATCAGCCCTATCAAAACTTTGCATAGATTAAAACTTCCCGGAAATCACATTTAAAGAAACTTTTGTTATGTAACATTTTTCACAAAAATCAATAATAAGCGAGATATTTCGATTTATTTAATTCGGTCCCCCTTATAATCCCCCTTTTAAATAATGTATTTTGAATGCCATATAGCCTAAAATCTAAGTTGCAACGAAGCTAATTTATATTCCAATTTTCATCGAAATCTGTTCAGCCATTATCGCGTGAAAAGGTAACAAACATCCAGATAGACAGACATACAAACAAAACTTTCAAAAAAGCGATTTTCGGTCTCAGGATGAATAATTATACATGTTAACACCAATTATTTTTAGAAAAGTGAAAATTACCAGAGAAATTTAGGTTACAGATTTATTATTAGTATACAGTAGATAATGTTATCTTTCATCAGCTTGCATTGCACAAATAGGCCTATGTTTTGAATCAACCTGCATCCGAGTTATAGTCATTTGCCTGCTTATTGCTTGACCTAGTGTATGTAGTCCTCAATTGTTTGCATTAGTTACCATAGCTACACCTTGCCTATTGCATTCAGCAACGTGATGTTCCGGATATCTTTCCTAAACTAAATTTGTGCGAGATCGTACGTATTTGCTTGGCTTCCGCGGAAAATCTAAAATTCCACATTCAGTATTCCCAACCTAACACACATAACAATTTCCCTCTTCTTACCGCTTAAGTGACTTATTGATTTTACTGCTTTAGGCTTTTAACATATTATTTTTAGAGACGTTTAACATAGTAATAATTATAAATTGGAAACTTACCACTGCAATTTCAGTTAAATTGCACTGTTAATTATTGTTTTTAAATATTTGCAAAAATTAAGTAAAGTCTACAACTCCACTAAAGTTACTGCATTCGTGATGCAAGTAACATTAAGGAAGCCGTGAAAAAATCAACAAGATTCCATACTCATCATGGCGGCTAAAATATTAAAATGAAAAATAAATCATTACATAACCTTACAGTTTGTTTTAAGTTCGCATTTATAGACTGGGGGGGGGGGGATGTCAGACGTATATGACGGCCTGCTGGAGTATAGTAAACACAGAAAACATTTTAAAGCAACAACGTTGAAGACAGATATTTTTGTTTTGCAAATTTGCCGTCATTGAACAGAAACCAAAATGGAGATTTCATTGCAACTAGTTATAAATTCGTCTTTCAGGTATGTAATAAACGATCTTCGCACAGAATAATGTACGATACACGAGTGGTATGTTTTCTTTCAATTCTCGGAAATTAAAAAAGCTCAACTACGTTTCGCTTTTTCAAACTTTTCCTCGAACATGAAAACTTCAACATACCGCTCTTGTAACGCATATTGCTATTACCTGATATGCCCATATCCTTGGATGCTCTGCGCGTCTAACGATCGGAGGACTTTCAGTAGAAATGAACTGGACACTTCTGAACTTGTCATCTGTTTTTGTAAATTTTAACTGTCAGTTCCGAAGGCTTTTGCAATTTTTTTGCAGAAGATATGAAACAGCAAACACGCTGGTAACACTCCGACTATTAACTGTAAGATTAATTAGATAAGTAACTCGTCGTCTTCGGCACTATCACCATTTTGAGGTAGATAAGTACTGCTGTCCTTATCAGTAGACTTTCCAGGTCACATAGGGTGGAGTGTGGCTCAATATGACCTATATCCACAGTTTTCAACATTGCTACGTTTTTCGAATGCGTATGTCGAGCGCTAATGTAATTTAAATATAAATGGTTCTTGTTTCCATACCTGACAAAGAAAAATGCAAAATCTCTTTTCCGAGTCTGTTCTTTTGTCTTGTGTTAGTTCCCTATAGTTTTAAGCTGGGGTCCTGAGCCATTGTGGACAAGTTATTTGGAGATTCTGCCAGGGGAGGGTCGGGTAATTTAGCGACTTTAAGCTTTCTTCTTCTTGTTGTTTTTTTCCTTTAATTTACAGAGGTGTGAAAATTATTAGAATAACCTTAATTTTAAAGGTTTTTTAATAGTTCCTTCACAAATATTAATTGAATTGATGAATATTGGTATATAACATCACTATACTGATGTAGGATATATTTACTACTAACAATGCTGGAAAGCATTGTTGTACATTTGTATTTTTCTTATTTTACAATTGTTATGGGCATTCAGAAATTATTATATTATGTTGGCGGAATTGGAAACATCAAAAATTAATTAAGAAATGCTTTAAACAAATTGTTCTTTGCGTTTACATTGTTGTGAAGGTTCAAATGAACGTATACATCTGTTTTGTGCATATAATTTTTTATGTTTCCAATTCCGCCAACATAATATAATAATTTCTGAATTCCCATAACAATTGTAAAATAAGAAAAATCCAATGTACAACAATGCTTTCCGGCATTGTTAGTAGTAAATATATCCTACATCAGTATAGTAATATATACCAATATTCATCAATTCAATTAATATTTGTGAAGGAACTATTAAAAAACCTTTAAAATTAAGATTATTCTAATAATTTTCACACCTCTGTAGCCTATGAGTTAGTTATCACAGTATGATTATTGATTTATTGTTTTTAAAGATGTAGGGTAAACGCGGGTGAATCGGATTGGAGGACGAATCGGATCAGTTAATATAAATTGCTGGTCCTAGAGTGCGCTAGTGAGTTCTTGCTGATACCATCTTCTGAAGTCAAACAATGCTAGTATCTGAGTTCGATGACCATAAGAAGTCGGCATGTGTACGACCTGCTGGTGATAAATGGACTACTTTTTATAAGTTTGAGGTATGTAGATGTTCTGAATTTGCCATTTTGTTATTTTTTAGCTCTGGATTAAACAATTTTTTGAACACACATTATTAAAACACGCAGCAAGTTATGTAGTAGGAAAGAACAGTCTGTCTTGATTCTATAACCTCACCGATGTTCTCATTTATTTGCTGCCAGTGCTGCCAATTTGCAAATATGTATTTCTGTACATGTGCGGGCGAAACGGATCAGTGAATGGCGGGTAGTTTGAATTGCTTATTTTATATAGAAATGGCAATATTATTATTTTTTTTAATTCCGGATGGGTAGACTTCAGCACGAGAAAGACCCAGACAAATTGCTTGTCTTCTCACTTCACCAAAGAACATAGCACAAATGAAGAAAAAGCAAGAATTAAAAAAACGAGAAGATAAATAGTAAGAAAGGATGCAGAATGGACAGAAAAAATGTGCAAAGAGAAAGTGAGGACATGATTGAGATTAACGATAGTGATGATGACGACGACGACGACGACGATGATGATGATGATGATGATGATGATGATGATGATTATGGTGGGGAGGATGAGGATGTGGTTGTAGTAATAGACAATGAAGGTAGTGATGACATTTGCCAATTTTGTATGTTGAAATATTCTGATCCCAAGTCTGTGAAGAAAGGAAAATGGATCCAGTGTCAACGTAAGGGTGAATGGTACCACGAGGTGTGTGGGGGAGCTAAGGGGAGAAAGACGTTTATCAACAGTAATCTCACTAGACGTTTTGATTTTATCGATAAATCTGCGAATGGAACACGAGCAGATTTATCTAGAGAAAATCAAAACTCGAGTGGGATTTAATTGACTATTACACGATTAGAAGAAAGTATATAAAGATTAGAAGTAACGAAGTACTCCAATACAATAAAATATTAATTGACTTACGAAAATACAACTGTCTTCAAATGTATTATTGTACTATCTCAACATTACAAATATTACGCTAGATGCATGCTAGATGACAGTAGTGAGCAATACTTTCTCGTCGAGAAATTCTCGATCTATTATACACGATGGCAATGTTACTAGTCAAGAAGGCTTTGTTGATTCAGTTTCATTTTTATTAAAATGCAACATTCCACTTCAATTATCCGAATCCCAGTAATCAACGTCACTTGACAGATGATTTTCAATAAATCTTAATATTAAACAATCTCTGATACGTGACTATCCATAATATCATATAGCAGAAGCTATAACATAATCTAACTAATATACACAAGTGTTAGAAAAGTTTTAATTAACGACGATGACATAAAAAATAAACATGAATAATTTTAAAAGGAATAATTATTGAATGTACAATTTTCAAATTTGAATGTGGTTGGTGGTTCAATTGATGTTATATTGGACGTATGCGTAATAGAAGTGCAACTCGTTGATTTAGGCCTACATGGTGTATTCAACTTATTCAGAATTTCCGAATGGTGCTCTTCATTTATTTGTAAATCGGATTTCAGAATATGCATAGGTATGATCAGTGATTTTTATTAATTCTTGTTCTTGAATGCCAATGCGAGTCATATTTGAAACTGCTGTGCATCAACTGGAGTGGTTTGTAATTTTATATATATATATATATATATATATATATATATATATATATATATATATATTTTTGACGTCCAGACCAGCACATTTTCAAATGTTGGCAAACAAAGAAACAAATGCTAGGGACGCGATAAAATTAAACAAATGCTAGGGACGCGATAAAATTAAACAAATGCTAGGGACGCGATAAAATTAAACAAATGCTAGGACGCGATAAAATTAAACAAATGCTAGGGACGCGATAAAATTGTGCGATAAGCAGCCATGATTGGTTGAAATACGTCCTTTCGTACCGTTTTATTGGTCAAAAGTAGTATAACGTAGTAAGAGTGTAATAGTCTGTGGAAAGTGTGTTTGAAAACAGAGAAACTAAGAAATGTGATTTTGCTATTACTGAGCTTCTAATTTTGTATCTTACAGCATGAATAATAAGTTTCCACTGCTTTTTCTTTCAATCCTATTCACCCGCAATACCAATAAAACATAGTAACTATTTCTGACAGACTGTTGCGTCAGACTTAAAGTTAATGAAATTATCTTGCAGCGGACAGTAAGAGACGCAAGAATTAATAGCTTATTACCACTTTTATTTATAATTATTTTAAAAATGATCCGATTCACCCGCGTTTACCCTATTCTTAAAAATTTCTTAAAACTGAAAATGTCCAATTTTCCCTTCTTTTCTCCATGGTTGCGTTTTTCGTCAACTTACCTCCCCACGGAGGTAAAAAGGCTTCAAATTGCGGGCAATTTGACGAAATAACATTTTTATTTAAGAATGAACTGAAATTTTATTGAAGCCTACTTATTTTCTTTGCTGCTCTTTTCCAAGCCTCTACAATGGGCATGTGCCCACTTTTGTCATAGTGAGCATTGATCCCATAGCTCTGTTTTGCCAGACTCCACAAATGATACATTCTCTCTATTCTGCATAGTCGGTATACAGTATTTCAATTCATGAGTTAGAAGAGGTGTCGGAACATTGTTTAGTTGATTTTCTTTTCTTATATTTTCTTCAGATAATAATTTATAATTTATTTATTTATTTAATCTGACAGGATTAAGACCATAAGGCCTTCTCTTCCATCCTATCAGATAGCACGTATAAATACAAAAAAGAAATACAAACACTGATGAAAATAATACAAATTAAGTTAAAGCCCTATAGAGGGTCAACAGAATCAAAAGAACACTATATAGCTCTCATCGAGCTAATACAAGAAAAAAGAAAGAAAACAGAGATAGCAATGATGATATTGATAACTGACAATAATAATAATAATAATAATAATAATAATAATAATAATAATAATAATAATAATAGTAATAATAATAATAATAGTAATAGTAGTAATAATAATAATAATAGTAATAATAATAATAATAATAATAATAATAATAATAATAATAATAATAAATACATTACATATTAATTTTCAATTTTACAACAGCATAGTTACAATATTTACTATATGTCATGGGTTAAGGTGAAGTTGTGCAACCAATTCCATGAACTAGAATGTGATTTTTTAAATTTAAATTTGAATTTTGATATTGTCCGACAGTCTCTGACGTGGTCAGGGAGAGAATTCCAGAGGCGTGGAATAGATATGCTGAAAAAGATGATGAGTAGAAGGATGTTCTGTGCAGAGGAATAGAGAGAAGGTACATGTTCCGGGTTCGAGGTAGTGAAAGGTAAACAAAACGAGATGCTAGGTAAGAGGGTGTGGAGGTGTGAATGATTTTAAATAGTAATAAGAGAGAGTTGAAGAATCTTCTTTCTTTAAGTGGACTCCAAGACATCAATTCTAGTGACGGTGTTACATGATCAAATTTTCTAATGTTACAAACGAAACGAACGCAGATATTGTGAACACGCTGTAGTCTATGGGCAAGATCAGTATTTAGATTCGTGAATAGAGAATCGCAATAATCGAAGTGGGGCATCACTAAAGTTTGGATCAGGTTCTTTTTAAGGCTGAGAGGTAAAACGTTGGTTAAGTGTTTGAGGGAATGAATTATGGAGAAAGTTTTCTTACATATGTAGGTCACTTGACTTTGAAAATTTAGATTTGAATCTAAATATACCCCTAAATTTGTTACTGTCTTACTATATATAATTGTAGTATTATTTATTTTTGTATTTGATACAGTGGCTAGATCTATTTTGTTTAATGCTCGTTGGTGGCCCATCTTCTGAGCTAAATGCTAGTTCATGTTTAACCCCCTCGGTGCACAATCAAGATATGATGGCTGCATTCTTACCCTCGGGTAAACGGAAGAGGAAGGCATAAACCGACCTGTCGCACTTTACACAACAAACAACGCTCACATTTATTCCTGTTTCAGGAGAGGAAATTTTCATATTGTACGTTCGCCTTTTGCGATATCAGGCTGATAGTCCTGAATCCTTACATTTCTTGGCATTATTTTTCTTCGGCATTGAAAGCAACTCTGTCTCCGTAAAATCTTCAGGCCATCGTCTTTCTCATATAAGGTGGGTGCTCCTGTTATGACCATGTTCCTGATATGGCCACCCCCCTATTGTGAGTTAGTTAACCAAAAAATCCGCTAAATTGCAGCAGCATCCAATGAAAGGCCATCCTGGTATGTTACTTGATCGTTTTCCATCCATTCAGGTTGAGCAATATGGCGTCAGTTGCCTGTTTTGCGGTTTTCATGTGACCTCTTCTTATTTTTCTCTGGTAAGTCTCCTTCGTTTTATGCATGTTTTTCAAAGACTTGTTTCATGAAAACCATAGTACTCCATTCAGTTTTTAATGTTCTGTTGATTGGTGTTGTCGTTGATGTCGTTTACGAGTTGTTCATAATCAAACGATTTTCGTGAAAGCTTACCTGCTCCTGATATGGCCATATCAAATGCAGCATGGCTATATGAAGTTCATTTCACTTTTATATTTTTCACCTGACAAATTTACATGCCTATAGCTGGGATTACGCAAAAAGTTTGTATTTTATGAAAAGCAACTTATTTTTTTATGGAAAAACCTGTTTTCACTACACTTTTGAATTATAAAAAAGATTATGAGTGTCATGTTTATTCATTTTATACCAAAATTATTTAATTTTAGTACAACTGCGCTATCAAACTGAAAACAATCACGATTTGTGGAACATGGAACAAGGGTGGCCATATCATGTGCACATGTTCCTGATATGGCCACTAGGTAGACTTTTGGAATTTGGGACTTTTTAGACAATTAAAGCTATTTTTTTATGGGGAAAGGAAATTGTTTTAAGAAAGTCCATTAGACTGAGAACGAGTAAGAAAAAAATGGTTTACATTTTTTTTTCAAAATGGCGGCTAGAAAAATTCTCAAACCTTAGCATGGCCATATCAGGGACACCTACCTTATTTAGTTGCATAATGATAGAATTTCCTTCTTCTTTTCATCCAACATTTCACTAGTTCATTGGGGATTCCATTGTTGCTGTCCCATTCTTCATTTCCCTAAGCTCTAGTTCAACTTCTACCCTTAAAATAGAAAATACTTTGAATACGGCTGCTTCGTCTTCTATAGCTAAGTCACCTGGACGATTCCTTGTCTCATATAACTCTCCTACATAGTTCGTTCATCTGTTCCTGGCCTGCCTGTTATTTCATTTCCGATTTCGTCCTCTCTTTGCTTTTCTTATTTGTGAAGTCCAAACATTTTACTTCGCGGTACATTAAATCATATCTTCCTTTTCTCTCTAGATCCTACATAATGTTCATAATGTGTGCATACGATTCATCTGCAATACTCGTAAATTTGACCATATAACACCTTCCCTCCAGTTACTTTCACGGGTACGTCTGAAGGAACGAAGAACAATACATTCACTGTCTCTTCTGTTTAGAATCATGCATACTTCTACTCCGAATTATCTGTTATCGCGCTTTCAATTTCTTACAACTCTTCGAAACCGACATCAAGCACTTCTTTCTATCCCTCATCATAGAACGTCTTTATACTCATCTTCCTATACTGTAGAAATACCTCGCCTTTGGAATTCGTTACCTAATGACGTCAGGGACTGCCGGACTTTATCACAATTCAAAATTAAATTGGAAAATTTTGTCTTACGTAGTTAATGTTTTTTAGGTATTGCTAGAAGTATTGATTCGTGTTTTTTTTTTTCTTTTTCAAATCCAGATTAAAACTGCAAGTTTCTTGTTTGTGTTAGTTAATTAGTTAGGATAAAATTAATTATGATACTTAATCACTCATTTAAAGTTTGTGTGACTGCAACCTGTGTATATTTTTGTGTGGCTTTACTTTGTTTATAGTGTTTTTTTCTCTCTCTTTATTTCTTGTGTAGCTTTACTTTGTATATTATAGTGTATTTTTTTCTGTTTATTTCTATTATTGTATTTGTATTCCTGGTGTTGTGGAAGAGAAGGCCTGATGGTCTTAACTACAACAGAATAAATAAATAAATAAATAAATAAATAAATAAATAAATAAATAAATAAATAAATAAATAAATAAATAAATAAATACAATTCTTTACATTTCTCTTTCATCTAGTCTTCTTTTGCTTTATCAGTTTCTCTTCTTAGTTCTTTTTCCATTTTCTCCTTTTCTCCTTCTTCTCCAGCATTTTCCCTGTGACCCAAGGTTTTTTAATTTTCACACCTTCTGTTTCTTCTGCTGTTGTCTGTACTCCTGGCCCACTCTGTATAATAGAATATATTATAGTAGAGTTTTCATCTATCAATATGTTTTAAATTCAGGGTTTGTTCTGTCATGGATAAGACTGATAAAGCTAAAGTAGGCTATCTAGATAACCTAATCAATGTCATCCCAGTCCTAAATTGATATGGCGCGTTCTTTTATACACATAAGATGTCTTTTATACTCTTGGTCATATTCTTCGTCACTATTGAGAAGGCTCCTTCAACTATAATCTTTCCGCTGTAAGAAAAATCCTAATGTAAACAATAGCACGTGACTGTAGTGAGGCTTTATTGGCCGCTGTTTGGCGCCATAGATTCTCAGTATGTGTTCCCGCCTACTGTTGTACATTCTGTTTCATGTTAAACATTTCCCGTTACTCGTCAAGTAGGCCTAACCTCACTACTATGCATTCGTTTGCTTAGGAAACATTTATTTTATAATTACTGTAATTAAATTATTTTTAAGTCTTATGTCTTCACAATGGACAGTTGAGGATGCAGAAGCGATACTTCAGTACCACGTGCTTACGTGAATAACTACGAGCTCAAGTGACGCCAGCTTTTTACAAGAACAGACTACCTCGGTATTACTGTTGGTATTCATCCGCGTTCATAGTACATAACAAAATATAAATGTAGCTTTTCTTTTACATAGTAAAGTTAAATGTTTCATCGTATTTAACAACTAGAATTCAATTTTTTATTTTCAGATAATACAAGATTGTGGTTTCCTAATACGAACTATATTTTCCTGCGTCATTGAGTGTTTCGACTGGGAGCCAATCACGGGTATGACAGCCACGTGCTTATGTTTACATTAGGATTTTTCTTACAGCGAAAACAGTATACAATGTTAAAATTGAAATATACCGTCTATACTTATCTAGTATTATATGATTAATTATAACATAAACGTTTTCGGCACTAATGTGCCATTTTCAAATGTATGAAAATTTGCCTAATTACATGTTCAAATAGGTGCACATGAACTGTGTGAATGAAACATATAATGTGTACCCTGGTGATCTCATGTCACATATAAAACAATCTGTTTGTAGATAATTAATGATTAAAAATTAAAAACACACACTTATTACTAACATTTAAAATTTGTTTTTCTGCTGCAATCAATTTGTGGAACATTGGGGTTGTCTTGACGTATTGTGTGGTCAAATGCAGTTATTCATTTACTTGAAATGTTGTAACCTTACACTAAGATTTTCGCTATTAAAATATTAAAACCCTTTATATTGATTCGTTATTATTGCACCAAGGTTCCTTGTTGTTTGTTCACTTTCACATATCGGAGCACTTTACCATAATCGAGTGTGGTGCGTAATATAAGTTACATTGATACCTGGTTATTGTTTTCTTTTGGTTGCTGTGGTCGGTTTATTACATATTCATGGTTGTCACCGTCCGATTATCAGTCAAGCCTTTACACTGCGAACATAAAATTTGTTGTTACATATATGAATATGCTGATGGTTAAATGCATTGAATTAAACTAGTGACTTACGTACAATGACTGGACATGCTGCGTGCTCGACGTTGGCCAGGCTATGAATGAGAATCGTTCGATGCTCACAGTGGTTCTTATCCTAATGCACATCTGGCGGAGCCGGAAGTAATGTGGGGAGGGGGGGATGTGATGTCATAAGCTGAGATGATGTAGTCCGATTTTTTTAAACTAATTTAAATAAATTGAATAATGGGTTCTTGGGGTTAACTATTTGCTCGTTTAAAAGTTGGTTTCCTTTATTAAAACTCTTAGCGATGTAATATTGCTCGGCCGTGTCTATTATGGGACTGTTAGTGACTTTAATGATTTTTAGTGCATCTTTTATATTACATAATTCATGGCCTTCTTCAATAAGGTGATGGGCATATTTCGACTTGTTTCTGTTATATTTAAAATCTGTAGCGTGTTCTTTGTATCTTATTTTGAAATTACGGCTGGTTTGACCGATGTACTGTTTGGTGCAGTTCTTGCATTGTAATTGGTATATACCACTAGGAGAGGTTCATTGGTGTTGGTTTTATTGGGGATTATGTTATGAAGCTTGTTATTGGTTTTGAAGGCTATATTGATATTTTGTTTTTTGAAGAAATTATTAATTTGATTTGAAATTTTCTGAAATAAGTCATGGTTTGCCATTTTTTATTGGATTCTGCATTTTCTGGTTCCAATGTGGTGTATTTTTTCTTATATAATTTGGCTTTTCTATTTTTCAGTAATTTATGAATTAAATGTTTTTCATTTACAATTTTTTGTTACATATAACATGAGCTATTGCCTCTGAAAATCTGCAAGCCTTTTCACTACCTGCTTGCCGCCAGCAGGACGGTAATTTATGTTTACTAAATGTGGCAATAGTGGAAGTGCATAATATCATGAGCGACCAATGGCAAGACGCGCACGTCTAAATGTAACCGAGCTGCAACGTGATTGGCTGTCGGACATAAGAGTGACGCCTCAGGGTGGAGCTTCGATAAAACACACGTTGGGGTTTGGAATTCCGGTGTGACGTTACAATGAGGGCATTAATTGGTAAGGTCAGAACTTCTCAGGTAGAGTCCCTGCAAGCCATTAATCCTTTCTATATATACACACACACTTCAGTGGATACACCAAAATACTGTAAGCTCAGAAATATCAAACTTAAAGCGGCAACATTTATAAAATCCAGTATCATGAAATTTAACATAAAATATGAACGAAAACTATAAAGATGGACGTAATATGCAAGATAGATCTTCAAATACCTCAATTTTCTACAACTATATTCCACTTTCTATACATTTTGCTGTGTACGTCACACAAATTTATTTATTTATTTTAGTGCTAGTAAATTAGAAATTAATATAATATAATACAATATGTAATATAATATAATATAATATAATATAATATAATATAATATAATATAATATAATATAATATAATATAATATAATATAAAATTCGAACTGGTAATGGAAATTACGGGAAAACGGCTGGACGGATTTTAACAAATGACCCCTCATTTTGAAGCTTGGAACTCAAAGTTTTTCGGAAAAATAGTAGTTTTCAATGAAATGTCAATTTTTAAACATAATTTTCCTATTTTCAAAAATCCATCTGTCGTCAGTTTTGAGAACTAGCTAATAGCATTCACGGCCGACTTGATATACCCTTCGCTTTTTGTAAAGGGGAAGGGAAGCGAGCATCAAGTCGGCCGTGTTGCATTTCAGAATAAAACAAAACACATACTACAGTAAACAATATTACACGAAGGCCATGATCTGCAAGAATGCTGACATATTTAGAGCTCAAATTATATTGGTTATTAAAAACTTAAGTTACTAAAAATAATTTACAGGTTCCATTCTGTGGTGTGTAATTTTCTGGGTACAGCTGTGTGTTGGATATTAAAAACTACAAAACTTGAGGTGGTTTGATGATATTATTACCATTAGAAATTAAATATTATTGTAGTTAATGCCACGATGTGACTATTTTTCATTAATTATACATATTAATGTTATATTGATGATATGAAAGTGAAACGTTTTGGGGTTATATAAGTAGATGTAGAGAATAACTTAAATTAGATTTTGATTTCTATATTTTACTGAGTGGCGGCTATACAGTATATGTTACTGAAAGCTATAAAACTTACGTAAGATAATAATATTATTAAAATCAAATATTTTTATAGTTATTAATCAAGTGGGGTTGGGTCTTTTTCATATATTTAATGGCGGTGTGGTGTAGATATTTATATGCGTGGTTCTCTTCAGTATTGGCTCGAGAGAGAGTATCTTTCATTATTATGGAAGCAAATAACTTTCAGAATGTCTGGTATTCTTCATTGAAAATAAATCTGAAAAATGTTTATTTGAACGTCTAATGAACTTAGTTTGCAGCATTTGCTGCACAAGCCACTAGTATAATATAAAACAAACTAATTCACACCTGAATGAGTAAGACACATGGTCAGGAGGGGATTTCAATACAAACAAACTAAAATTGAGAGTGGATAAATTATAGATTAAAAAGTGTTAAGAATCTTTAAACCCAAACTATAAATCCAATACATTTTTTTAATTTCATTATTAATTTGAAGAGGATTAGGGGTTAAAATATTATTAGAATAAAATTTGTTTAATCATCTAGGACCTTGACTCATACTGTGATAAAAAGCTGAATTGGCTTTACATTTAGGTTCAAATAAACGTAGAAAATACATATTTTTAGTTGTGTATACGCTTCAAAGTTATTAAAAGTTTTGTGAAAATATTTTCATAAAATAAAATAATAAATTTGTTTAATGTTGAAAACTTTGAAATGTTTAAATAACAGTTCAATTGAGTAATCTATGTGCTTTTTTAAACAAATTTTTAATAGCCTACTTTATTCTGTAGTAAGCCTAATATAAACGGATAAAGGTTGTATTTTATAAGTTCTACCCCAACTTATAATATCATGTATAAATATAGATTGAAATAATGCTAAATAAGTTGTACGTAAACAGTTAGTTGACTAAATATTTCCTAGAACAACAAAGTAATATAATGTTTTACTTGATTTGTTACAAATGTAATGAATATGATTATTCCATTTTAAATGATTATCAGTAATTATACTTAAGTATTTAACCTCATTAATTTAATTAATAACTGATCAATTGCAAATTATATCGGAACAATCAGAATTATGCATTTTAATTTTAAATATATAGATGAAATTGGTTTATTACCTTTATTGTTTTAAAATAAAATGGGATAGCTATTGTTTTATCTTGATTAACTAGAGGAGAATTTAAATCGAACTATTTGTTGATTAATATTAATTGTAACGTTTCTTCGAAAATGTCGTAATTTTTACTACTGTTTTGATGGACGAAATAAGAGTGCAATATTATTTTTTCAAATGTGTTTTGCAATACACACGAAAACATTTTTTTTTTTGTGGTTCAGACCCAGAAACAAGGACATGAAAAATTCAGGTGGCCCAAATTTTGTTTCTCGGTCTGTACATAGTTGTGTGTCAAGTGCCCAACTGTGGTGAAACTCTGGTTTCTTAATATGTATCATAGTTGGATAATTGATTTAATTAATTTATCTTACATATCACAATAAAACCACATTAGGTCTACTTGTTTAAACGAAGTTTATTTCATAATGTAAAGATATTTAATGTTGAAATGGTTTATTTATTTACCCCAGTGACTTTTGAGCTGTTTAACCCTTTGATGCACGCATTTGAGAATGAAATAAAAAATTGTATTTGCAATGAAATTAAACTTTTATTTGTCTAAGAGAAGTGCCTCAAATTTTAAAAATTCCAAAAACTTCCATTTTTTACACAGAAAATGGGTGGTTTCATGGTAAAACCACTATGCAATACTGCGGAACACAATGTCTTCAGACTTATTGCGAATGATACAAAAGAAAACAGTTTCTGGTTTCATTAAGGCAAAATGCCACTTCACATGTGTTGCGTGGTAATTAGAAAGGAAAAGAATGGACCTTCTATCCTTCCACTTGAGCCAGGACGCTCCAGCATATGACGTACGACTATCACTGTCACCACGTTTCATGTCGCGGTCTCTTTTTTCGTCGTGTGGTAAACCAATACGCCCATGTCTAACTGTACCAGATGCATAGATATTTTGCTGCCTTAGAGAGATAATCAGATTCAAACTTGTGAAAAAGTTGTCAAAAACAATTTGTGATTGTCACCAACCATCTTTTCCTTGTAACCATGATGAATAAGCTAACATAAAAATGGAACATTTTGTTGGATATGGTAAGCATAACTACCCTGTTTGCGTAGTGGTATACGTTTTGAAACCACCACATTATTTCTATATTGACGCCACATGTGTCGAAGAAATTATAATCTTGTTACTGAAATATGTTCTAAAAGACTGAAAGACAAATAATACTAAATAGAAACTTACGTAACTGTGATATTTTAGCATACAACTGAAATAAAAACACGTAGCGAGTCTTCCACACCCCAACTATACACAACAAAATCGGCCATCTTAGTGGAGCAACACAAATATAAGGAAAATAAAATTCTTCTACAGTTACTAGGGATCAGTGAACGCAGCGCTGTAGTTTTGAAATAAAAATCACACTGTAAGTAGGCAGGAAACTGAAATTTAAAAGGTGGTTATGTAATGTAACCACTGCGCTTCAAAGGGTTAACAGAATACATTTCTCGTCTAGAAAATAACCTAACAGAAGGAGCAATTCTACGAACAATATTAAAGTGCCCATATTTTAGAACGTACTTATTATTTACTGGCATGGCCACAAGTTCCCAATTCTTCGAGCTTATTGCAGCTACAGAAGCATTGAAGCTTGAAATGGTACCTGACTAATATTCACATTCATACTGGACAACAACAAAGTCTTCAACTTTGGGGACAAAATTATAATGATGACGTTATAGACTAGATGAGGGGAGGGGAGGGGAGTTATCGTGACATAATGCCTCTGTTTATTTATCTGGATGTGAAAACTATGGCAGAACTCGTATCACAATGTGCCGTTAACACTCTTAGAGATTCGTGGACACGACGTGGGTGCTATGATGCTGAGGACCGGGTTCGACCCCGCTATTATCCGTCCTTGTTTGCTTAGTTTGTTCCACAAATGAACGCCGTGACTATCTTTAATTTTCTGCATTGCGCTCTTGGCCATCGATTGGGTGGAGAAGCTCCGCCACTGATAGTACTTCATTGCGTAGAACTCTTTGACAGGCAGAAACTTGAATCCCTTGCATGTATGTGTGGAGAGATCTGAAACCTGCCACACAAGAATACATGTAATAAGTCAAAGTGGTGGTGGAAATACTTACTTACTTACTTGCTTACTTACTTACTTACTTACTTACTTACTTACGGCTTTTAAGGAACCCGCAGGTTCATTGCCGCCCTCACATAAGCCCCCCCATTGGTTCCTATCCTGAGCAAGATCAATCCAGTCTCTACCATCATATCCCACCTCCCTCAAATCCATTTTAATATTATCTTCCCATCTACGTCTCGACCGCCCCAAAGGTCTTCTTCCCTCCGGGCTCCCAACTAACACTCTATATGCATTTCTCCATTCGCCCATACGTGCTACATGCCCTGTCCATCTCAAACGTCTGGATTTAATGTTCCTAATTATGTCAGGTGAAGAATACAATGCGTGCAGTTCTGTGTTGTGTAACTTTCTCCATTCTCCTGTAACTTCATCCCTCTTACCCTCAAATATTTTCCTAAGACCCTTATTCTCAAACACCCTTAACCTGTGTTCCTCTCTCAAAGTGAGAGTACAAGTTTCACAACCATACAGAACAACCGGTAATATAACTGTTTTATAAATTCTAACTTTCAGATTTTTTGACAGCGGACTGGATTATAAAAGCTACTCAACCGAATAATAACAGGCATTTCTCATATTTATTCTGTGTTTAATTTCCTCCCGAGTATCATTTATATTTGTTACTGTTGCTCCCAGGTATTTGAATTTTTCCACCTCTTCAAAGGATAAATTTCCAATTTTTATATTTCCATTTCGTACAATATTCTGGTCACACGACATAATCATATACTTTGTCTTTTCGGGATTTACTTCCAAACCCATTTCTTTACTTGCTTCAAGTAAAATTCCGGCATTTTCCCTAATCGTTTGTGGATTTTCTCCTAACATATTTACGTCATCCGCATAGACAAAAAGCTGATATAACCCGTTCAATTCCAAACCCTGTCTGTATTTTTATAATGGCATAGCCTACTCTAGAGCGAAGTCAAAAAGTAACCTTGGAAACGTTGCAATGGTCACAAAATTTTCTGGCGACGTGGAAAGTAATGCTGGGTCTGAAGTTGTTCCTCAGATTCTGCAGTAACTGAGTGGCCACTTCATGCCCCACTCCTTCGTGAGCGCAGTTCATTACACTGTTGGCCACTGAGTTTCTTGATTGAAATACAAAGTAGTTGGGAGCCAAGTCTGCGAGCGACCTGGAGACAAAGAAACAATCACTGCAGTTAAGGCGACACTATGGTGACAAATTAAAAAAGTCCACTTAAAAATTATTGTAACTCTCTATTCAGACTGAGCTCAAAATGGTTATTAATTTATATTCCCATGACTATTTGCAATCTTTTGAACCAATTCATTTTATTCGGTGTTCTGCGCAGGGCAAGTCTTTCACTGCAAACCCAGCTTTCTCCAATCTTTTCTATTTTCTGCTTTCCTCTTTGTCTCTTCATATGATCCATGTATCTTAATGTCATCTATCATCTGATATCTTGTCTGCCTCGAACTCTTGTCCCGTTCACCATTCATTCCAGTGCATCCTTCAGAAAGCAGTTTCTTCTCAGCCAACCAATTCCTTTTTCTCTTTCTGATCAGTTTCAACGTCATTCTTTCTTCACCCACTCTTTCCAACACAGCTTCATTTCTTATTCAGTCTGTCCACTTCACACATTCCATTCTTCTCCATATCTACATTCCGAATATTCGCTTCTCTTCACTTCGTCGTAATGTCCAGGGTTCTGTTCCATACAATGCCACACTCCACACAAAGCACTTCACTAGTATCTTACTTAGTTATTTTTCCAGAGGACTGCGGAAGACGCTCCTTTTTCTATTAAAAGCTTCCTTTGTCATTGCTATCCTCCTTTTGACTTCCTGGCAGCAGCTCATGTTACTGCTTATAGTACACCCCAAGTATTTGAAGCTGTCCACTTGCTGTAGTGCCTCATTTAGAATTCACAAGTTTTTTTAGCCAATATGAACTAAAAATTTTGAAAACTTTCTGTCTTATATCTTTCTTTTTTCTTCTTTCCTTTTTCATTTTTATTTCTTTCGTTTTCTTCTTATTTCCTTCATTCTTTCATTGTATTTATTTCTTTTTTTCTTTCCTTGTTTCTATCTTTTTGTTTTTTATTTCGCTTTCTTTCATTTTCTCTTTCTTTCCTTCTTTATTTTGTATTTCATGTTTTCCTTTTTTTCTTTTTCTCTTCCTTCTTTTTTCTCTTTTTCTTTCCTTTTATTTCTCACTTTTTCTTTCTTTCTTTTTATTTTTTCTTCCTTTCTCCTTTCGTTTCCTTTCCTTCTTGTTTCTTCTTCTTTCTCTTTTTCTTTTCTCTTTTTTCTCTCCTTCCTTCTTCATTTTTCATTCTTTCCCTCTTTCTTTTCTCTTTCTTTCTTTCTCTATGTTCTATTCTTCTTTCTTTCCTTATATTTTTCTTCGATCTTTCTTTCTTTCTTTCTTTCTCTTGCTTTATTCCTTTTTTGTTTCTTTTTCTTTTTATTTTCTTTCTCTCTTTCTTTTCTCCTCTTTCTCTTTCTTTTCTCTCCTTTCTCTTCCTTTTCTCTCCTTTCTCTTTCTTTTCTCTCTCCTGTAGTACTAACCTACAGATCACTACTGGTTAGGGGAGGGAGGGGAACTGTCTGTGAATGAAACTCTTGTACACGTCCTGGGATCCTGTCCGCACGGCGAAGGTTTGCGAAACGCTAGACACCACCAAGTACGATCAATGCCCTTAAAGATGCCAATTACAACACCTTTGAAGAAGTACATGGTCTCTCCGTCACTGGCAGTACACGGCGCATAGATATAATAGCTTTCAAGGAATCTGGATTCATAATTGATCCCACTGTGCGTTTCGAAACGGATGAGGAACAGCCAGCAGAAGTGGATAAGGAAAAAAAGAATATCTACAATCCTACCATTCCATATTACCTCCAAAAGTACCGGCTAGAAGAGCTTGAAGGAATCGGACTTCTGGTTGGAGCAAGAGGTACCGCTACTCTCTTCATGAAAGATGTGTTTAAGAGGCTTGGAATACCTACATCTATTATTCCGATTGTAACTTTAGCTGCATTGAAAGGATCAATTGCTCTCCTGAAGAATCACCTATATTCGAAATGAAACCAAGTTCATTAGCATTCTTTACTGTAACACTTGCCTCTCTAAAACTAGGTATATTTCCACCAATCACAAAATGTATTTGCAGCTATGTACTTGTAGGAGTTTCATTGTCAAAACAAAATTAATGGTTCTCTGAACTTGTAAACATTTATATGACTAAGTACTCTTTGTCCCTTGTGGCAGCTCACGAATAGTGAGAAGATTTTAAATTTCAGTTTAAATTTCATTTCATTTACACATTGAGGGCGTTATAAATTATGATCAATACTCCGAATCACACAGCTTGCTGCCTCGGGCACAACAATATCATACTGGACTACAAGTTGAAAAAGAGCTGAGTTTACTATAAGCAGAACAGAAATGGCTAATAAGAGCGTAGAATGGAAAATTTGTTGATTGAACGATTACTCTACTGAAAATGTGAAAAAAGGCGAATTGCTTATGTTAATTACAATTCTACCGTTGTAAACTGTTCTTTAACAACTAAAATTAAAATAATTTCTGGCACTCACTTGAGCAGGATGACGTCCAGGTCAATGCACGTGCCTCCATATTTCCAGAGCGTCAGTAATCGCAGTACATTGCCGGCGTGCTCGACTGGCCAACGAGAAGAGCGAATCGCCGCCAGGAAGTCCCAGTTCTCGAGCGGGGTCTTCATCAGCAAGTCCTTCACGTTGAGCTCCCACAACTTCACGTTTGGATACGTCAGAACTGCTTTCACATACTCTCTGGACCTTCCTAGTCCGCCGATAACAGGACAGGAATACAGAAGGTACACTTTGTAGTCGGGATTCATCCTAGCAGCTGACTCCAACGCACACGCCTGTCTCGGATGGAGCAGCAAGCCGCTGTGGTTGTGAGGTGCGGATTGCTTCGTAAGGCAACGGGTCTCCAAGAAGATGATGTGCTTCCCTCCTGGCCTGGGCTGCTCCTCAAAAGTCACTCTTTCAGTTCTCTTTATTACAACCGTCTGTCCTTTCTGTGTTTGATTGTCGCCATCCACTAAGGGATATGCCGAGGGCGTGCCTTTGAATCCCGCTGGTCCCCTCTCGTGTGCGATTGTTCTTTTATGTTGAAAGACTATGTTGCTCAAATATATGGTCAGGACTACCACACAGCATGTTGAGATTGCACGGAAGCATTTTACAGCCCTCACTGCAACAGAGAAATAAAATAATTTATTATTTGATACATCCTTGAAAATTGTTTAAATATTGATGAACATTGTTCATTTTTCTAGAAAACAAAGAGTAGCAATTAACCAACAAATTCCAGAACGAATCACTTTGGACTCATGGTATTCAAAAGAGAAGATATTTTCAATTAGCTTAAGGGGAGGCTGAACTGAATTTTGGTAATTTTATTTCTAAACTATAAAAGGTACATGAATAAATTTATTTTTTTGCATAGTCTACTAGTTCTGGGCAATAGGCCTACTTGGTACACACAGACAAATTTTAAAAAGTGTAGTATTGTATTGTACTCTATTGTATGTATTTACATTCCATGATATTCGTACATCGCTTTACAGCTAGAATATGCAACATGTCAAAAATATCTTAACAGTACTACAAAGTCTTAACTATAGTCACAGACTAGTTGAAATATTGTATATACAGAAGAGTTTTACAATATAACCTACAGGTCTCTCACGACGACGACGATAATAATAATAATAATAATAATAATAATAATAATAATAATAATAATAAAATTAATGAATGAATGGCTTAAGGGAAATAAACTAACCATTAATATTGACAAAACACAATAATAGTGCTCATCTTTTCTGTATTCATTCATTCATGCATAGTGTACTGCCCAAATGGTAGGTCTTTCACTGCAAACCCAGCATTCTCCAACATTTTCTATTTTCTATCTTCCTCTTTGTCTCCTCATATGATCCATATATCTTAATGCCGTCTATCATCTGATATCTTCTTCTGCCCCGAACTCTTCTCCCGTTTCACCATTCCTTCCAGTACATCCTTCAGTAGGCAGTTTCTTCTCAGCCAGTGACCCAGCCAATTCCTTTTCCTCTTCCTGATCAGTTTCAGCATCATTCTTTCTTCACCCACTCTTTCCAACACAGCTTCATTTCTTATTCTGTCTGTCCACTTCACATGCTCCATACTTATCCGTATCCACATTTCAAATGCTTCTAGTCGCTTCTCTTCACTTCGTCGTAACGTTTATGTTTCTGTCCCATACAATGCTACACTCAACACAAAGCACTTCGCTAGTCTCTTCCGTAGTTCTTTTTCCAGAGATCCCTACAAGATGCTCCTTTTTCTGTTAAAAACTTACTTTGCCATTGACTTCTTTTGACTTCTTGGCAGCAGCTCATGTTACTGCTTATAGTACACCCCAAGTAAGATATATCTAATACTATAAATAAAATTTAAATTATTATTTGTTCGACAGCATTATAAAACAAAGAAATAACATTAGGTTTTTAATGATGGGGACTTTGATTTCGTGGTCTTTGAAGAAAGAGATTGCTATGGCAACAATGATGTATCAAATATTGTAGCATGGCAAATCGTTTCATAATGTTAACTTTATGGTAAAAGTTATGCCGTCATAATAGAAGTTATGACATTTTAGTTGTCATGATAATATTTTACGGCTCTAGTACAATAATGTGGTTTATTATCCACGATTTTTACTAACGATGAAGACTGTTTAATGCTGGAGTAGTCTACAAAAAAAGAAATAGGGATCCTGTATGTTTACTTACTTGTCACAGACTATATTCGTTTTGCGACACGCGATGTTGTGGAGAAGTGGTATCAGCAAGACGTGTATGTTGGTTGTGAACACTATTCTTTTCTCATATGTACATCTTGCCGACTGTTGTCTTGTTACTGCCTTTCATACGTAGGCAATGTACAATATCCAGTATGCTTACACAGCTGAATCACAACTTGCAAAGCTGGAATCTCAACAATTCTTTATCGGTATGAAAGCAGGGACTATTCATTGCTAACGCATTGAATAAGTGTGTTTTTTTCAGATGTAGGACAAGTAAGTGTTTATTAAGCCTTCATGTTAGTCATTTTCATTTCATACTCGATAATGCATGTTTGATCAATTGAAGAATTCATAGGAAAATCGGACAATTCCAAAAATTCATTTTTTAGCATAATTCAGTTCTTTTTACTTTATTTCAAGCGGCATCTATTGGCATAAGTTTCTACAAAATCCGGATTTGTGTCATTGAAATGAGTGTTTGAAAATGTAGCGTTTCTGAAAAAAGCGGATTAGTCCAACGTGTTTCTAGCAAAAGACGGACAAGTCACAAACTTATCCTGTTCTTGTTAGAAAATATCTTGGAGATGGCATTAGCGTTGTCTTCTTTTGTTTCATCGCCATATTAGCCGTTATTGTCGATGCTATTGGTTAAATATTTCGTTTTACGAATGAATTATCATCAAAATGAATAAATAGATACTTAAATAAATACGTAAATAAAATAAATAAATAAATAACTCAATAAATATATATATCAATAAATAAATAAATAAACACATCTGTCTAAAACTGGTTTAACAATGTGTACACATGTTTCAGTGTCCAATATTCTTACTACTACTTACTTACTTACTTACTTACTAACTGGCTTTTAAGGAACCCGGAGGTTCATTGCCGCCCTCACATAAGCCCGCCTTTGGTCCCTATCCTGAGCAAGATTAATCCAGTCTCTAACATCATATCCCACCTCCCTCAAATCCATTTTATTATTATCTTCCCACCTACATCTCGGCCTCCCCAAAGGTCTTTTTCCCTCCGGCCTCCCAACTAACACTCTATATGCAATTTTGGATTCGCCCATACGTGCTACATGTCCTGCCCATCTCAAACGTCTGGATCTTATGTTCCTAATTCTGTCAGGTGAAGAATACAATGCGTGCAGTTCTGTGTTGTGTAACTTTCTCCATTCTCCTGTAACTTCATCCCTCTTAGTCCAATATTCTAGTTTTTGAAAATTAATTTTAGAATTCTCTCCAATCTTCTCTGTTAACCCTCTGTCCTTTCTCCAGTCTTTTTTCCCTCATTGTTGTTTTAATTCCATTAATCCGTGTAGTATTATGTCTCCCTCACTTGAGCCTCTTGAGCGGCAACCATTCCAACACGTTTTTTTGGCAATCGTTCTTCACTCATCCTTTTTTACATGACCGTTCATTGCAATTGCTTAGGTTGTACATAATCCAGTATTGAATATTTTACTCCCATTTTAGATTTTATTATGTTTTTTTTATTTTGTCTCTTTTTTTTTTTTTACATTATAGCGATCTTCTCCAAGTCCATTTTCATAGCTAATAATTTAGAAATCGTTTGATGTTTCAGGGGCTTTTTAGTATTACATTTTTTTATACTAGTCGGGGAGCTGGCCCGACGCAGTAACCCCCAACTTGGAGGACAAATAAATAAATGAACAAATAAATAAATAAATAAATAAATCTTCTTAAAAATGAGTTATCAATGAATAATAATGCATTTGCTTACAGTAGCCTACTTAAAAAAGCATTATATGTACTTTTTGGGTGTATAGACTACATTTTGAGTTTAAAGCATAAAGTAACGTTACCATTGAATACATTTACTTATTTGCTCTTCTGTTTTAAAAGTAATACAATTGTAATATTATATTTGCAATCATAGTTCTCACCACAGAGGAGAAAGTGTTCATCGTCGAGCATTATTTCCGGTCATACGGAGTGAGGCGTCAGAATGGGCCAGCTGCGCCACGTTAAAGAGCAGCACTAGGAGCGATTTAACAATAACACAACAATGTTAACTGTCGTCCAGAAGTTCCATCGTACGGGATCAGCCTTACGTCGCCTTGCATGTTATAATCAATGCTCGGATCTTGGGGACTTGTGTGTCGTGTGCTTGAGTAAGGTTACAGGCATAACGTACACAAAGCTCACGCTGCAAGTGCTCAGGGACAGTCGTTTGTACTAAGAAAGTGGTCACATCGAATGGCAAGAAGACGAACGAATAAACTGTGTCACGTCGAAGCCAATGACATTAAGAGAATTACAGGTAAACGGTCTGTTTGAGGAAATAGAAAATACGTGTTATTCGAATGGGTGTTATGGAAGTTTGAAAATGCATTTCTTAAATTTTAGGTACAGAATTTCGTGGAGGAATTCTGAGGAGATACATTATTTTCTTCTAATGCAGAGTTTATATCTTGTAAGTTGTACCACACATAAACTAGAGCTGGAAACGGGCATTCATTGAAAGACATTGCAGTCCTTTAAATTGATGGAGAATTTGTCCATAGCCATGGATCAAGTCGTAGAGGGACCTTCCCTAGTAGTGATACACTAATTGAAAACTATTTGCGAGAAAAATGTAGGATATACTTATCTTTCTCAGATACGAGATCTGCTGAAAATCGAACAGGAAACAGTGACAGTGAAATATTCAGTATTTTATTTAGGCCCAAGACTTTATAATAAAATTTCAAACCATTTTCCAAATTTGAAATTTTTTAAAATTGAAACTTTTAAAAAAGAATTTTGTAAAATTATCCATGATATATAATAGTAACAAATGTACTTTTTTTACCTTTTATTTCTATCGACTATATTCATGTTTTTATCGAATATCACTGGCTTCTGTCGGATTGTCAATTTATATTAAATGTGTATTTTTCTCTCGTTTTCCCTTTCTTCTTTATTCTTGCTCTTGTGTTGTACTTATTGGTTTGAATTAAGTTAATTACTGTATTTAGTAAACTGTCCTTGTAAATTTTATGTTATATTATTCACTAAGACCACACCGTACACGAGCCTGACTCTTACGGTAGTGGCTAGAAACATTTTTATTTTATAAATGCAATTTGTACTCACTAGGTAGCTAGTTAAAATAAATAAAATAAAAAAATTAAAGTTTGCTCCCGTCACCTCATGTGACGTGGAAATAAGTTTCCTTCGTTTCAACTCATGTTTAACTAACAGACGAAGAATTTATGGGTTCGAAAATCTTCGAATGCATGTAGTCATACACTGTAATGAAATGTACAGAGCAGAACTGTAAATTTGATGTATTTTGCATGTTTATTTATATATATGCTATAAAATTAGATGTTTCAACCTATCATAATATTATCATTATGTTGTTCCAGCCAGGAACCACTTTTATAGCAGACCTGACAGTACCTCCGTGCTGGAAGCGGGAGTTTGTTGACATTGAAGTCCGGTCGTTTAGCCACGTTCAAAGACACAAGTCCCCAACTTCCGAGCTTTGGTTATAATGACTTATCTTGATTTTCAGAATGTTTGTAATTTCAGTGCTCCGTATGACCGGAAATAATGCTCGACGATAAACACCTTCTCCTCTGTTTGAGAACCATAATTGCAGAAATCAACACAACACTGAATTCACAATATGTCAAACTATTGTATCCAATAAATAAATAGTTCGTTGCTAGGGAAACGTGGAAGGCAGATGAGCGATAACTTCAGTACCGTCATTTCCCGTAACTATGGTCCACTATACAACCATTCAAAGAACATTGTAGAAGTAACATAGACGGTTTGTAGATAGCTGCAGTGACTTGACTTCAAACTACAGTACAGCAAAAATATAGATAAACGAGGTACTGCGTTATGGAGTACAAAATTTTAATGGACCATAGTTGTGTTCCGGGACCATAGGTATGGGAAATGACGGTATTGTTTGTTTCGGCGCATACTGTATATTAGTTTTGAAATTACTGGAGTTAGATTACTATAAATTGGAAGGCAAGAATTACTATTATCTACAAATATGTTGCTATGGAAATGTAAGCATAGCAAAAACATGCTTGTTTATAAAAAAGAAAATCTCACATTAATACATTCCGTTGACACTTGTTTTCTTCTACGTCCGAAAATTTCTTTAAAAAGAGTGATCTGGCAGGTCACTTCTGTCCATCTACTGACGAACTTTTAATTACTGATATAGGGCTAGGATTTTGATGACCTATAAATCATGAAAAAATGTCCCAAAAACAATGCATTTATGACCTAAAAATCTTTCAAAAATGCCCTAAAATTGATCTTACGTAATTGGCTTAATAGGAAAAGAGGGTTTGAACTACTTAATATTTAGACTAGTAATTAAATTAAATTTTACATAATTTTTTGTAAGTAGTACACTTTAATTAATTATTTTACCTGATGTAGTTTCCATGTATGATCGTTCACCTCTGCTTCTTCATGTGGACGTGAGGTCAGCAGTCAGCTGGTCGGTCTTGGCCCTTCATGGGCTGTAGCACCATGGATTTACTTTACTTTTAGTTTCCACGTAGTCTATCACAAGGCCACTCTTATCCGGAATTAGCAGGTATAGAGGAGTCTATATTGAAGGGGTGGTTGGAATGATCCATTACATGGGGTGTACTACGTTAAAATGGCAATATTTGTGTAGAAAAACGATTAAAATATTTTACAAAGTAATGGATATTAATGGACAAAATATGTAAAGAAGATATCAAAGGAAATAAACATTATTTTACATTAATAAAAGGGATTTATGGCCAAAATTAAATGAAAATGCCTAAAAAATGACAGAATAAAACAAAAGATGTTCTTATGAGTTGAAACAGGCAAAAAATGCAAAAAAATATGTCCTAACAAATATGTCTTAAAACACTCAGTTCATCACATAACTTATAAATACCAGAGCAGCTATGTTTCTGGCTTACTAGAAAAAAGATGCAATTTCATCAAAGTCCTAGCCCTACGTAATACAGTACAGTACACGCCTCGCCTCCCAACGCTATCACTTTATTTTAAACGTGGATATGAAGTAATGCACCTTTATGACGAGCAGACTGTGACAGTCCTACAGAGCGGTGACAAAACAGTGCAGTGGCCCATAATGACTGATTACAGAAGCAGCGAGTCGCTAGATTCAGGTCGCAGCTGAATAGAGTTTGCAGTGTGCACACACCTGCACCATTGTGTGACGGCCTGATTCATCCCCGTGAAGGACCACAAATAATATCAGAAAATACAGCTCTAAATGTATAAACGTTTACCTGAAAATGAACTCACAAGTGGACAAAACTTACAGTGTACCATAACAAGACATGTGAGAACTTAAATGTCTGATAAAAGTATAAAAAATTACTAATAATAATTTTTAAAGCCAATTTTATTAGAGTATAAAAAATTATTCAGTTATATCATTTGGTAACCATAACATTGTTAGGGCCTCTCTAACATCTTTAATTTTTACTGCATGTAATAAACACTCACTTATAAAAACTGGACTACTCTCAGACATGTAGAGTTGTTAATTTTAATGTAATTAATTTTTATGTGTCCTATACAAAATATATTAAAATTTACATCATATTTTGTGATCTAATTCTTTTATTTTCAAAGATATTGGGGCATTATTATAGTCTACTATTTGCATAAATGGATGTGAAATCAGTATGCAAAATTTTAGCATTCTATCTCTAATGTTTGTGGAGGTATGAAATAATATGTGTGGGGAAAAATTGTAACTTTTGGGAAATTTAATGTAAACTTAAAAGTGAATGTCTTAGCTGACCTGTATTGTGTTACAACATGTTCATTTAAATATCACAAATAGGTAAATAAACTATGTAAACTATGTATCATTGGAGCCCGAAAACTTTCCGTAATATTTTAATAAAAAAGGGTTGTTTTGAAAACTATTCACGTACATATATACCCTTAATCAGACATTGTCAAGTAAAATATATTTTTTATTGTTACTATATATATATATATATATATATATATATATATATATATATATAGTTTTAAAGACCAAAGAGAGTATGTGTTTTGAAATTGAGTTGTGTGTTGAGAAAATCGTTGGGGTGTGTTTTCGTGTGTCTGTATATTTCATATTGTTCTAGTGTGTTGAGTTTCTGGCTTTTTGGTTGGATGTGCAGTATTTCCGTGTCTGTGTTGATGTTTCCGTAGGTGTGGTTGGCATTTGTGGTGTGTTCTGCATATGTGGAGGTGCTTTGTAATTTTGTTATGGCTGTGACACATACACTCTTTGACTCTACACTACGAACGCACCCTCACAGGAAACAAGAGACGCCAAGACCAACAACGACCAGTTCTGAATGTGACCCAAAATAGGTCGGAACATGTTAACAAGGTACGTAAAAATTTAACACAAGAAAGTCTTATCATACATATTCCGAAGTGATACAGTGTTAAAAGTTGTGTAATCAAGATGTATTATTTATACTTCTTAAATTCATTGTTTGAACTACATAATTGTTGTTGCTTTGTATTCTAGTCCCTCGCATTTCAGCAGCAAAGTCTCCATTCAAAGTTCATAAATTTCGGTTTTAAGACTAAAAAGAAGACTGGATTTACGATATAGGTTTTCTGTCTGACTTGATCTTACAACTCAGTTCTCTTAACCTGAGCTTGCAAAGGCAAAGACAAGTTAATTATAAACATGCTAGATAACTTGAAAAGATTTATGAAAGCACAACCATGATTCCAGCACTTCAGTAATGCAGAAGTAGACGTTAAAGATTTAGAACGTACTGGAAGACCTAAATTACGTAATACTGAGAATGCATGTAGCTTTGGAAGAAAATCCATAAGTAATCTTATGTTATCAGAACTAAGAGCTTCAAAATGCACAATATATCACAACATTAAGGTGTGATACACAAGTTGAAAATCTTTATCTCATGAATTTATACTTGAACAGGCTTGAGCTACACACAGATTTGATATTTCTCTTCAGCTTATCGCAACTCTGACATTCGAGGACAGTGGCTCGATCCTCGTCAGCTTGCCAAAGTTGTTATTAAAATTGGTTCGGCCCCAAAGAGAAATCAAACTGGTACTACACACGGCATATAGCTCTGATCTTGCGCCTTGAAATGACCATCTCTTTCGATGCATGTCCACTTCGTACGTGAAAGGAATACCCAAAACTTCGAAGTCGTTGAAATGGGTAACAGAACTCTTCGCATCACAATCCAGAAACTGGTACCTTCGCGTATAAATCTCTCTGAAGGTGGATCAAGACTAAATCTAATTATTTATTTTCTAGATTACATGAATTTCTTGTCACAACATATTTCGAGACAATTTTACTCCAAACCCGACATTATTTGTGAGGCATATCGAAAGTAAGGTTTAAGAGAGAGGAGTTATCTAACATAATGCCACTTGTCAATGTATCTGTGAGAACTACGTCACATCGCTGACGCACTGGTGTCACATTATGCCTCCTTCAGCTCTCTCAAAGAGCCGTGGACACGACCTCAGTGCCATGATGCTGAAAGCCTGGTTCGACCCCAGTCTTACGGTTTCGTTTTTGCTCAGTTTGTTCCATAAATGAGCCCCGTGGCTGTCTTTAAGAGCCTGCATTACTTTGTAGCCTTGTGACTCGTCGAAGAATCTCCTCCATGCAGGATATGACACTGCGTAGAACTCTTCGGGATGTAGGAAATTGAATTCTTTGCATCCTTTTGTGTATAAATCTGAAATCTGGAACAGAGGAATACGTATTATAATAAATTAAAGCCATAGTTTTATGTTTTATGTCAAATTGCCCTCTACACATCCAACACAACGAAGCGTTCCAGATAGTTTCTTCCAAACTCCTTCGCCGCTGCTGTGTGGGTGCAACGCAGTTTGCGAGTCAATGGGTTAAGATTACACGTTACGCGAAGTACAGTGCTTCTCAAAAGTGCACCACTCTTAAAAGCAATATAATGAAACTTGCATTAAACGACGACTTGTAGTTTCATGTAAAATTGATCATTTAGAAGGGTGTTTGCTTAATGGGGGGAGACATTTTTTACACAAATGAGTCAAACTACTGACAATGCATTTTATTTGCTAGCGTACTTCAAAATAAATTTTATATAACTTCCTTCCCCCCCCCCAAACTGCATTGGAATATACAGGGTGATTCAAAAGCTAAGGTCAACCGGTGAGGAGATGATTCAGGGCGAAATTTAGAGCAGGAAAGTACTTTGTCAGTTTTGTTTATTTGCAACCGTTTCAGAGTTACAGGAGGACTAACATTTATTCACAACTAAGGTGAGTTATTTACAATAATGACTAATTTACAGTACTTTATTGGAGCACCTTCTCAAAATGTCCTCCGTTTGCATGCAGATATGTGTGGGCGCGTTCGCTTACTGCGCTGTGCACAACATCTAACAGCCAGTTTCGTGGTCTGATGTCTGTTGCTGCTGCATTAATTCGCTGGAGCATATGATCTCTGTCTGTAATCTCCTTAGCACACACCTATTCTTTCATAAAACCCCTTACAGAGAAGTGCAGAGGTGTTAAGTCAGGGGAACGTGCTGGCCAATCACCACATTTCATGGCGTGTGTTCCAATGTCATTTCATTAATTGTGAAAATCACGCTTTATAAACAAACCTAGATCAAAACAACTGACGGTAAATTAGTATTTATTGCAACTGTAATGTGATGTCAGTTAACTGTTGTAACTCTGAAACGGTTTGAAACCTTTTGAATCACCCTGTATATGAAATAAAATACTATATAATTGATGTTGTATGCATAATAATTATCATTAATTGTTATACATAAAATAGTTATTGATAGAGGTAACGAATTATATAAAATATTTTCGATGAAAGGAAAAGCAAGATATGATATTGTAAACTGCAATAATTTTTTATCAAGGAGTATAATAAAATAAATATGTCAGCATTTTTACATACGTACCAGGTGGGATGTGCACCTCTTGAGACAACCCGTCTACCGTTGGGGGTACGCGTACCATAGATTGAATATCATTGAATTAAACTACAGAGTGTGTATAATATTAGAAGACCTATGAATTTATTGTTAATTGTAGTAAGTTGTGTATAGAACTTCCTTACAGTTTTGATCTCTAAGTAATTCCTTCCCCTTTACGAAATCATAAATCGAACTCTGCGTCATTTTATAGCATATTTTTACATTACTATTTAATTCACTCGACTATCCATCAAAATAGTATATGTCCAAGGATACAGAGCTACATTCCTTTCATGGTTGTATCTTAGAGCCTTGTATTAGGTCGTAGGATATTTTGTCTCAAGAAGTTTTCGGTTCTGGATGCGCCTAATAAGGGTAGTTTTTACCAACGGCGGTAAATTTACTTATTATCTTAGTTTTTTTTAACTCGGTTAATAGCATTATCTTGGATAACACTTAACTCTGTGTTCACCATAGCTTTTATTATCTCAGTTTTCTAAAATTTACATTTCGTTTCAATTCACTTTGATACTTAAAATTCTCTTGTTGAAAACAGCACCATCTGTTTGATGCTGCTCAAAACGAGGTAATCTTGAAAAAAAAAACTGACTAGCGCCATGCGAGCTCCTGATTATAGCAAATGTGAAAACAAATGAGTATAAGTATCTGGATGGTGAAGTTGAACTGTAAAGATAGATTTGATATCATGAAGAACTATGTTCGTTGATGAAGGGAGGAGAAATAGGCTTAAATGACATACCAGGAGAAATATCTATAATTATTGGAATTCGCACAAGAACAAATAAGTGTAAGGGAGAACAAAATTTATGGCGTTACAACGTAAATTAAAAATAGGCCAATTGGAAAACAAATAGCAAGCAGCTTTAATTATCATGAAATTTAACTGTCCTAATACGTCTGTATCATAGTCGAGGCATTTTACATAGAGAGGTAACAATATTTAAGGCGTTCAGAGCTGAAGTAGATAAAGACACAAATTTTCATAAATCGAGTGTAATTCATTTTCTGATTATCTGAAGTTAAATCTTTTCCGAGCAATAATAGATCAGATCTTAATTCCAAGCATTCTCCATTAGGTGACACCAGTCACTTTCGGCATTAATATGTCCTTCTTGCTATCCACTGACTACTAATAGTTTAAATAAATTGAATATTAATTGCTACTTTGTGCTGTATTTTACAGAATGTTTACTTTAACCCTCATTACCCAATTTTACTTACACCACTTCTGCTCTGAACGGCTCATTTGTTTACGATGTTCCGAGCCATAGTGGATCAAGTCACCAAAACGTTGCATCAATTACCGTCACAATTGTTTATATTTCATAAATCTAGAATTTGAGAATGGAGCAATAAAACTATTGCTAGTGAAATTAGATAATCCATAATAGTCCTATTATTTCAAAACTACGTCTCATGGACTTGATCCACTTTAGCTCATTTATTTAAGTGTGTGTTATAAATTCCAATTCATGCTAAACCATGTACAGCACTGACGAAGCTGAAATTTTAGATAAACTGAAACATGTGTTGAAATGTATATAATTTCCGTCATAAAATATATAACACGTTCTTTTATCCACCAAGGGCGTTTTCGTGTATTCTTTGTCATATTTCTACGTTACTTTCATTTTCCCTCATGTTTATCTAGTGTTCATTTGTTTTTATGTCAATAATCTTGGGTAATGTCACTGGAGAAAAAGATTTTTGTGCGAGATCGTGCGTATTTGCTTGGTTTCCGCACAAAACCAATCCGCGGAAAGTCTAAAATTCCAGATTCAGTATTCCCAACCTAACACACATAACAATTTCCCTCTTATTACCGCTTAAGTGGCGTATTGATTTTATTGATTTAGGCTTTTAACATATTATTTTTAGAGACGTTCAATATAGTAATAATTATAAATTAGAAACTTACCACTGCAATTTCACCTAAATTGCAATGTTAATTATTGTTTTTAAATATTTGCAAAAAAATTAAGTAAACTCTACAACTCCACTAAAGTTACTGCATTCGTGATGCAAGTAACATTAAGGAAGCCGTGAAAAAATCAAAATGATTTGAGGCTCATTATGGCTGCTACTTTGAACGAAAGAGATGTGGATCTAATATAATATAATATTGTTAAAATATTAAATGAAAAATAAATCATTACATAACCTTACCGTTTGTTTTAAGTTCGCATTTATAGACTGGGGGTGGGGGAAGACAGACGTATATCACGGCCTGCTGGAGTATAGTAAACACAGAAAACATTTTAAAGCAACAATGTTGAAGATAGATATTTTTGTTTTGCAAATTTGCCGTCATTGAACAGAAACCAAGATGGAGATTTCATTGCAACTAATTAGAAATTCCTCTTTCAGATATGTAATAAACTATCTTCGCACAAAATAATGTACGATACACGAGCGGTATGTTTTCTTTCAATTCTCGGAAATTAAAAAAGCTCAACTACGTTTCGCTTTTTCAAACTTTTCCTCGAACATGAAAACTTCAACATACCGCTCTTGTAACGCATATTACTATTATTACACTGGTGTAACAACAGCGCTAATTCTGGCCATAAATTTTAATGCATAGTTTGACATTGGCATTGTCGTCGGCTCTTTTTACCTCAAAGCCTTCCGCTTTGTTTGGTAGCGCCTGGGCTGGAATGAGCGACTTCTACACCAGCACTTGCTTTCATCTAATTTGAGTGTGCTGATTTCAAAATCTGAAGCTAGTTTTTCTCTGTAAGCTATAGATTTTTTTTTCTATTCAACATTTTATGTAGGACCTATACATAATTATGTAGGTTGTGTTGTAAAATTAGGTGTTTTATTTTATGTTTTATTATTATTGTGTTAAATTGTGTTGTGTATTCTTATTGTATTGTGTGTAAAATTGTATATGTGTTGTAAATTTTATTATGTATTGTAAATTTTATTGTGTATTGCTTATCATTTTAACTGTGTATTGTTAATATTGTATATACCACTGCCACCGGGTGCTTGCCCACTTGCAGTGTAAATAAATACATACATACATTTTAATTTTTCACCGTAATGTTAGCTTTTTAAAAATGCAATTTAATGTTTTGAAGTTGGATGCCACTTGGTTGGGTACCACCTTGGTGGAGATATTCTTCATGTAATCACAAAAACGTGTAGATACATCACAATATGCATTGCTGGTTTGTTCTTTCTTGCCGACACCCTTCGCATTGCCCAGGCAAAAACAGCAGTCACTTGTGTGGTCTTTGGTTCATGAGAATCCCAAAAAGTATGCTCTTTCTTTCTCTTTTATCCAGTGACGAAGCATTCCCTCACAATTATTGTGACACACAAAATGTGAAGTCAATTTTTTTTCTTTGTCGCCAAATTGAACTTCGGAACAGATTTTATAGACACGCCTCACAAGCGCTGTGATGTTATTATCGCCGCGCTCTCATGGTTAACATGTCGGCATCATACAATAACGTGCGGTGTGCTTTTAAAACATAATTTTGCCGACCGACTGTTGCTCTGTAGGTTTCACTCTAAGCGTCACGTTGTCACGTCTACTTCCTCGATAAGAATAAGCACTAGTTTGTTATATTGTTAAATACATTCATAATTCTTAATAATAACTCTTTAATAATAATTTTTAATCACATACCTTAATGTTCGTCCTCAGGACAAGACAGTGCAACCCCGGTTTTAGTCCACGTGGATTAGACAAGTAGGTGTCATTTAATAATGGAAGCAGCTTATTGGTTGCAATATTGAAATTGAGGCGAGTGATTGGAACGGCGACATAAGAAATTGAGAACAATAATGCAATTAAATTTCAAAGACCTGCCGAATGTTATGCACGAGGCCGCTCAAAGACCTGCCGAATGTTAACCATGAGAGCGCGGCGATAATACGCCTTTGACGAGGAAGTGTATACTGTACTCCAACCACGAGAAAGTCTTTGGGGAATGAGACGAAGCGGAGTAATGCTGTGAATAAATGTTGACGTCATAAGATGTCATGAGGTCACATACGTGGGTGCTCGAATCTATATTGGCTAGCTATTACAGCAAAAACAATAACATTGATACACACATATTGATACTACCCTAGTTACAAAATTAGATCACTGTTAATCTCCTGGTCTTTTAATCTCTCCATACAGGAAATAACATATGCAGGAGAGCGCATGGTTTTTAAACTGATGTTCTAACGGTAATATTATCTATCTACTTCGTTCCAATAGATGACGCAATAGCCTAGATCATATATGTAACAGATAACTCCTCGCTACGTTAAAATCGGCAGCACTTTGAAGAGAACAACCGCCAGGATCGCCACCCGTCCGCCGTAAACGAACACGAGATGGCAGAACAGTCGCTAATGCAATTCAAATGGGAATTATGACGTGACTTCTTATGTAACAACTAGATGGCAGCGTAGTAAACCTGACAAAAGTTGTTAACCTCAAAGCCTATAAGCCCGACATATCTATTACATATATGATCTAGGGCAATAGTAAGCAAATTCCTTTCACGGTTGATCTCCTGGTTGGAGAACAGTAGTAGACATGATTGTTCATTAAAAAAAAAAAAAACTCGCTCCACATGAGCATTTATAATTGAAAGAGCATGTATGTATGTATGTATGTATGTATGTTATTTTTTATTTTATTGTGTTATTTTACGACGCTATATCAACATCTAGGTTATTTAGCGTCTGAATTAAATGAAGGTGATAATGCCGGTGAAATGAGTCCGGGGTCCAGCACCGAAAGTTACCCAGCATTTACTCGTGTTGGGCTGAGGGAAAACCCCGGAAAAACCTCAACCAGGTAATTTGCCCCGACCGGGATTCGAACCCGGACCACCTGGTTTCGCAGCCAGACGCGCTGACCGTTACTCCACAGGTGTATGTATGTATGTATGTATGTATGTATGTATGTATGTATGTATGTGTTCAGCAATTTTCTCTAAGTTTGACACACTACGTGTCTTCAAAACAGTGTCCCAGCGTTCTAGAGGAGATGGCAGATCTCCCAGTATCGGCATCATCTCTTTCAATAGGCAATACTCTTGGTACAATGCATCATCATTTTCAAAGTCCAGTTCTGATTTTCTTAAGATGTGAAGAATAGTAATCAAACCATTTTTGCAAATAGTCAATGGCCCTCTGATACACATTCAGTGCTTCCTTCTTAAAGAAATGCACATCCGAATCACTCAAGTTATTCAAATGCTGATTTACTACCAAGCCATGTCACCAATGAGCGCCACGAACTCGCTTCTGTGTTCTATCCAAAGGGCTTATAATACTTACAAACTCTTTGCTTCTATTCATCATAAAGTGTATTGTATTAAAAAATGTATTTGGTAGCCATTGTAAACTACATCGAATTTCCAATAATGAAATATAATTATGTAGTAATGTCACGAGAGGTCTGAGATTTATCTGGAAAATCTCAGACCACGAGTGACATTTATTAAGACTATTTCGTGAATAAAATAAAAATATAAATAATACAGGGTGATTCAGACCACCCGTAACAGTAATTTATTTCGGAAACTAGTGCATTAAAATTTTCGAGAAAAAAATATTTAATACTAAACCACATGTAAACTTTCACTTGAGCTTAATTTCATCAATCAGCTCTATCAGGAAGTAGGGTCAGTGGCGTATCACTTTAAAATTTCAAATTTCAAAATAGAGTTAATTGTCGTGTAAAATCTGTCGGTTTCATAGCTGTATTCTTTGCACAGATGAAGTGACATTCAAGAGAAATGGCGATGTCAATATCCATAATGGTCACTACTGGTCTCAAGTCAGTCCTCTCTGGCTGAGAGAAGTGGACACCCATCATAGGTGGAGTGTCAATGTCTAGTGTGGCATCTTCGGACACCGAATGATTGGACCTTATTTCTTTGAAGGTGCTCTGAATAGTGTCATGTATGCTGACTTCCTGAAGAACATCCTCAACTAACGTTTGGAGGACGTACCACTGGCAACACGAGTAGTAATATGGCTTCAGCAGGATGGTTGCCCAGTTCATTTCTCTTTGGTGGCACGTGATACAGCTAATCAGCTCTTCGCTGGGCGATGGATTTGGAGATACGGTTCTGTGGCATGGCCAGCACTATCTCCTGACTTGAATCCTGTGGATTTCTATTCTTGGGAACGGTTAAAAACATCGTTTATCAAGACTGTCCCACAATAAGAGATGATATAAAATAGCAAATCCGGGAGACCTGCCAGTCACTTGACCACGCCGAAGTATTAGGAGTCACTGACAGTGTTAGAAGAAGAGTGCGGGTGTGTGCTGCTCAGAACGGCAGACAGTTTGAACATTTATAAAAATTAATGGAATTGTCCAGTCTTTCAGTAAAATGTCAACATTAATTGTCTTATATATATATATATATATTTTATATATATTATATATATATTTTGATGTACCGAAGTACATATGATATTTCCATGCAGATATTCTGCGTCATCACATGATGAAAGAGAGATGGAACGGAGAAAAATTCTCTCCGGCGCCGGGATTTGAACCCGGGTTTTCAGCTCTACGTGCTGATGCTTTAACCACTAAGCCACGCCGGATACAATCCCGACGCCGTTTAGAATCGTGGCTTAGTGGTTAAAGCATCAGCACGTAGAGCTGAAAACCCGGGTTCAAATCCCGGCGCCGGAGAGAATTTTTCTCCGTTCCATCTCTCTTTCATCATGTGATGACGCAGAATATCTGCATGGAAATATCATATGTACTTCGGTACATCAAAACATATATATGATATGCGTAATAAATCACTTTGTGATTTAAGACGGCGCCCATACCGTCGGATCCCGGCCAATCAGTCACTCATCTGAGTGCACCTCAACACATGTATGGACTTCGGTCCTGCGTTCATAGACATCTATGACGTAGTGCAGAGGGCGGCCACTAGAGGGAACCCAAGAGATGGAGCTTAATCTGAGACGATTCTAAACGGCGTCGGGATTGTATCCGGCGTGGCTTAGTGGTTAAAGCATCAGCACGTAGAGCTGAAAACCCGGGTTCAAATCCCGGCGCCGGAGAGAATTTTTCTCCGTTCCATCTCTCTTTCATCATGTGATGACGCAGAATATCTGCATGGAAATATCATATGTACTTCGGTACATCAAAATATATATATATGATATGCGTAATAAATCACTTTGTGATTTAAGACGGCGCCCATACCGTCGGATCCCGGCCAATCAGTCACTCATCTGAGTGCACCTCAACACATGTATGGACTTCGGTCCTGCGTTCATAGACATCTATGACGTAGTGCAGAGGGCGGCCACTAGAGGGAACCCAAGAGATGGAGCTTAATCTGAGACGATTCTAAACGGCGTCGGGATTGTATCCGGCGTGGCTTAGTGGTTAAAGCATCAGCACGTAGAGCTGAAAACCCGGGTTCAAATCCCGGCGCCGGAGAGAATTTTTCTCCGTTCCATCTCTCTTTCATCATTAATTGTCTTGTTTACATTTTCGTCTTTTAACATTTCTCAATATTGATGGCATTATCTTTTTGTACGTTTTCTCATTCAAAGAGTATGAATTGGTAAAAACGTTTCCTATGAAAGTTGTTTGTTTTGAAGAGCTCTGGTAGGGGAAACTCGGTAGGGGAAACTCGGAAAATTTGGCAATATTCTTGTATTTCTTCTATTGCCAAATTTCCTCCAGAGTTTTAAGAAGTTCAACGACACGATCATAGACTGCAACATCTGAGTGTACTTTTAGTTTTCGTTTCATTCGAATCCGCGCATTATAGTGGCACATATTGTTACTAATAGAAAGAAGTGTTGAATACTTCCTGTTGATGTGGTGGTTGTGTGGACGTGTGTATACAAAGACGGAAAGAAAGTGTTCATTACCTACGTTTGTTTCTGCATTATATATCAAAAGCTGAGATTCCATATTATAAGGTAAGCCATTTATATAATTAATATTTTCTGTTAATAACTCATCAGGCCTTGGCTCGTTTTATGTTCTTCTTAGCAAAAAATGTCTTCTACAGGGTAGTGTGAATTAGCCATTTTCCTTTATAGCGATATATTGCTGCTCTCTTTGAACAAGAATATGTACTCGATGGTAAAATTTAAGAGTAGGGACGCGTGAGGGATTTTTACAGTCTTCAATGCACCACTGTGTGTGGTGTGTTGCAGATATGCCAAGGGAATAAGGACATTATTCTGAAAAATATTCCAAAGATGATTTGCGGGCTGCGGTTGGAAGTGTTTTGAAACATAGATGGTCGACTTATAGGGCTTCTAAGAAGTACATTGTGCCCTTTAACAACTTAAAGAGGTTTCTGTATGCATCTTCAGGACCCGATGACGTTGTCTTTCCCAAGAAAGGAATACACCTAGCTCTAACCGTTGAGGAAGAGCAAAAACTGGTGACATATGTAATCAAAATGCAAGAACTTGGGTTTGGGCTATCGAGAATAGAAATTAGAAGACAAGTCTTCAATATAATTAATAAGAGTGGTCGGAAAAATCCATTAAATTTTTTTTCTTGTTTTTGTTTTCTATTTATGGTATTTAGTGATTTCTTGTCCCAGTAAATTAAGTCTTATAAACCTTGTACCGCTTTTTTATTTTGAAACATTTATTTTTTAATCGTATTGCCAAATTACCTCTATACTATGCCAAATTATCCTGATGAAGTATCAAATCTGGAAACATGTAATTTGTTATTTATTAGTGTGTTATGTGTAAAGTAATATAGATTTGTAGAATTTTCTTTCAGAGGTTTATTGGGATTTAATGTTTAAACACATTCCATAATAGAGGAATATTTAATTTCTCAATATGTAACTACAAACTGTGTCAAAATACAAATATTGCCAAATTAGACGAGTCTCCCCTACCTTATTTGACCCGGACTCCCATTTGAAATTTTAAAGTGATACGCCACTGACCCTACTTCCTGTTACAGCTGATTAATGAAATCAAGCTCAAGTGAAAGTTCACATGTGGTTTAGTATAAATATTTTTGTCTCGAAATGTTAATGCACTAGATTCCGAAATAAGTGACTTACGTGTGGTCCGAATCACCCATTGCCTTTTCGTACGTTTTATTATTGAAAGAATAGGAATTAATAAAAACGTTTCCTATGAAAGTTGTTTGTTTTGAAGAGCTCTATCAAATGGTACCCTATTTGACCCATACTCCCATATGAAATTTTAAAGTGATACGCCACTGACCCTACTTCCTGATAGAGCTGATCGATGAAATTAAGCTCAAGTGAAAGTTCACATGTGGTTTAGTAATAAATATTTTTTTCTCGAAAATTTTAATGCACTAGTTTCCGAAATAAATGACTGTTAGGGGTGGTCTGAATCACCCTGTATATCCCTAAAATTCGACCACAAAATGTTAATAATTGTATATTAACGAATACTTAACCTATTCAGACATTGTGAAGTTGAAATAGTCGTAGATGAATATCGATTACTGCACTAAAGAAATTCGATGTTATTATTCAGTAATGCCAATTGCGAAAAGCGAAATACAGGTTTAACAATGTTAATTACATGTACTGAACTTTTCTCTTATTATTATAACATAAATACATTTTCATTATCTGCTGAAATCATAATTTAATTTAACAGTAACATGTCTCGCTTATGTATTCACAGCGAGACATGTTGCTACACAATGAAGCCGTCTCTGTATAGATAGTTAAAACACGAATTTCATTACGCCATACGGAAGGCAGTTTGATCAAAGACATTATTACTATGCAAGGTCTTTGGGTTTGATATGCGATGATGTTACATAAATTTGAAAATCTGACCTTCTATTAATTGTTTCATTTCATTCACAAAATACAAATTTTATAGGCTACAATTATAGGTTAAGTTACCTGTGGGAGCAGGTCCGATGTCACCTGTGTCTTATTTCGACCGTTACAATCAGTGCTACACGAAATCTTTTTTAATAGCTCGACAAACGCATTCTCGCTGTAGTGTGTAACAGAACTAAAGCTGCATCTACACAGTTCAATATTCCAATCGCGTATGCGTGCAATGTAGGAAGAATATTGAAAGAATCAAGTTTAAAAGGTACGTTCAATTAAGATGCATGAAGATTTTGTGTCTACATGGTGCGCCGTTTTGAACGTCGTCTTCACTGCGTCAATATATTAATTAATATTAAATATCAATCTTGCATTCATTGCTTTAAAGTTGAAAGAAAATTTAACCGTGTAGTTGCATCTTAATGTATTCATGATCGTCAATTTACGGGGAAACATTTGGCGACAACGACTAAACAAAAGAACGACCATGCGATAAATTGTTAGCGATAAATCTAGCTGGAAAAATTATCGCAAATTGTGACTGTGATTGGTTGGAATTCAAAATTTCATTACACTTCATTGGTCGAAAATGGAATGACGTCATATAAACGAAATTGTCAATATAAAATTTCAGACTATAATATTGCAATGAACAAAATTCCGGACATTAAGCGTTCTGAAAAATAGTTATTTATGGTACTTGTGAGGTAAGTGCATCTTTATTGAGCGAGTGGAAAGATTTAAGCACGAGGCGTCAGCCGAGTGCTTCAATTACACGAGCGCAATAAAGATCACGCTCACAAGTACCATACGTAATTTTATCCATGACCATAATGAAAAATTATGTTTTATAAAGGAAAATATGTTGAAAATAAGTCCTCATATAATCACATATCATGGCATGAATTTTATAACCGATATGTGTACTAGGTTAGTCATGATGTAGGAGGCCATGATTAGTGAAGAATGGTATCTAAGGCGTTGGATAAATAACAAATTATAATTAATTATATAATTTTAATATATATTTTTTCATTTTAAACGTGTATTTTCCTCTTTTTGGAGTTTCAGGGATTATTTAGAAGCTTTCACGGGACTTACTTACTTACTTACAAATGGCTTTTAAGGAACCCGAAGGTTCATTGCCGCCCTCACATAAGCCCGCCATCGGTCCCTATCCTGTGCAAGATTAAGCCAGTCTCTATCATCATACCCCACCTCCCTCAAATCCATTTTAATATTATCCTCCCATCTACGTCTCGGCCTCCCTAAAGGTCTTTTTCCCTCCGGTCTCCCAACTAACACTCTATATGCATTTCTGGACTCGCCCATACGTGCTACATGCCCTGCCCATCTCAAACGTCTGGATTTCAAGTTCCTAATTATGTCAGGTGAAGAATACAATGCGTGCAGTTCTGTGTTGTGTAACTTTCTCCATTCTCCTGTAACTTCATCCCGCTTAGCCCCAAATATTTTCCTAAGCACCTTATTCTCAAACACCCTTAACCTATGTTCCTCTCTCAGAGTGAGAGTCCAAGTTTCACAGCCATATAGAAGAACCGGTAATATAACTGTTTTATAAATTCTAACTTTCAGATTTTTGGAAAGCAGACTGGATGATAAGAGCTTCTCAACCGAATAATAACACGCATTTCCCATATTTATTCTGCGTTTAATTTCCTCCCGAGTGTCATTTATATTTGTTACTGTTGCTCCAAGATATTTGAATTTTTCCACCTCTTCGAAGGATAAATCTCCAATATTTATATTTCCATTTCGTACAATATTCCCGTCACGAGACATAATCATATACTTTGTCTTTTCGGGATTTACTTCCAAACCGATCGCTTTACTTGCTTCAAGTAAAATTTCCGTGTTTTCCCTAACCGTTTGTGTATTTTCTCCTAACATATTCACGTCATCTGCATAGACAAGAAGCTGATGTAGCCCGTTCAATTCCAAACCCTGCCTGTTATCCTGAACTTTCCTAATGGCATATTCTAAAGCGAAGTTAAAAAGTAAAGGTGATAGTGCATCTCCCTGCTTTAGCCCGCAGTGAATTGGAAAAGGATCAGATAGAAACTGACCTATACGGACTCTGCTGTATGTTTCACTGAGACACATTTTAATTAATCGAACTAGTTTCTTGGGAATACCAAATTCAATAAGAATATCATATAATACTTCCCTCTTAACCGAATCATATGCCTTTTTGAAATCTATGAATAACTGATGTACTGTACCCTTATACTCCCATTTTTTCTCCATTATCTGTCGAATACAAAAAATCTGATCAATAGTCGATCTATTACGCCGAAAACCGCACTGATGATCCCCAATAATTTCATCTACGTACGGAGTTAATCTCCTCAAAAGAATATTGGACAAAATTTTGTACGACGTCAACAAAAGTGATATTCCTCGAAAGTTACCACAGTTGGTTTTGTCCCCCTTTTTAAAAATAGGTACAATTATGGACTCCTTCCATTGTTCTGGTACAATTTCCTTTTCCCAAATAGCAAGTACAAGTTTATAAATTTCGCTATATAATGCACTTCCACCCTCTTGTATTAATTCTGCTGGAATTTGATCGATACCTGGAGACTTGTACTTTTTCAGATTTTCTATCGCAATTTCGACTTCTGAAAGCGTGGGTTCGGGTATAAATGGCTCAGCAGTTTGTATTTCAATATCGTCCCGATCATTTCTATTTGGCCTATGTACATTTAGTAGTTGCGCAAAATAGTTTTTCCATCTGTTTAGGATTGATGGAGAGTCTGCAAGCAAGTCACCATTCTCATCCTTGATCACGTTTACCCTTGACTGATATCCGTTCTTAAATTCCTTTATACCCTTATATAAATCTCGAATGTTTTTATTCTTACTATTTGTTTCTACCTCATTCAGTTTTTCCTTCAAGTAACCTCTCTTTTTATTCCTAAGTGTACGACTTGCTTCCCGTCTTTCATTGAAATAATTATCTCTCTTCTCCTCAACTGGATCCTGTAAGAATTTCAATTTTGCCTGTTTCCTTCTTTCTACTACCATGCAACAATCTTCATCAAACCACGGTTTCTTTTTCTTAGTTTCATAATAGCCTATGCTCTGCTCAGCTGCAATTTTGATACTATCTCTGATATTTTCCCACACGCTATTAACATCTAATTCTTTCTCAACTTCGTCGGAACTTTCTAAAGTGGCAAACCTATTCGAAATTTCGACCTGATAATTTTGCTTAGCTTCCTCGTCCTTTAATTTCAAAATATTGAATTTAGTAATATTAACTTGTTGCTCTACTCGCTTGGCTACTGATAATCTTTCTCTTAATTCTCCAATCACCAAATAATGGTCAGAATTACAGTCAGCACCCCTGAAAGTTCGAATATCTACTATACTAGTATGTCTCCGTTTATCTATCAAGATGTGATCTATTTGGTTGTGTGTCAATCCATCTGGAGAAGTCCAAGTATATTTATGTATATCCTTATGGGGGAAAGTTGTACTTTTGACAATTAAATTTTTCGATGTGGCAAAGTTGACTAATCTAACTCCATTGTCACTACTAATAGCGTGTAGGCTCTCTTTTCCAATAGTTGGTCTAAAAATATCCTCCCGTCCTACTTTAGCGTTGAAATCCCCCAATAAAATTTTCATGTGATACCTAGGGAACTGATCAAAAGTATGTTCCAATTTCTCATAGAAGCTATCCTTTATATAGTCGTCTTTCTCTTCTGTAGGGGCGTGAGCATTTATAACTATGATGTCGCACCATCTACCCTTAAGTACTAAATATGATAACCTGTCACTGATAAATTCGACCTTTTTTACTGCTGATTTTATTCTTTTATGTACAAAGAATCCTGTTCCTAATTGGTGATTATTGTTTCCTTCCCCATAATACAACAAGTAATCTCCTATTTGTGATATGCCATTCCCATCTAACCTAACCTCTTGTACTCCCACAAAGTCTATTCTATATCTAGCTAGTTCTTTTGCTACTAATGTTACCCCTCCTGTTCTATAAAGACTAGTTACGTTCCAAGTGCCAAATCTCAAAACCTTATTCCTTTGCTGTGGTCGTGCCAGAGAATCAGTCCTATTCCGAGGCTTACTGTAGGAATTCGTAACAAGCTGTTTTTTACGGTGATGGGTTGTTAGCCCTTCGCCCAACCCCCAAGCTGGAGGACCACCCCTTATCGGCTGTCCACGACTGCTTATTCAATATATTCGCAGCTGCTTTCACGGGACTAATGTGATTAAAATAATTTCACATTTTACTTCTGTCAACTTAAGAGGAATATTAAAAAGTAGTTAATTATCGTGTCTGTTTAGCTCAGTTGACTAACGCGTGTTATAAAATCCTAAAATCCTATAAACCCAACTTCGCAGGTTCAAGTCTCATTACCTCCCAAAAGGTAAATTATTACACATTTTTTAAAAATTACATATTAGATATGGATGCGATGCACAAATTACGATGCAGTAGATAGAGAGAAGAGAAGAAGATTAAGTGTATGTATATATTTTAAGAAATGGTAATAAAGAAATAGAGGTAGTGACATCTAGTAACTAATATATTAACTTCTTGAGTAATAGTTCAATGGAAAAGTATACGTGTGTACCCGGGTACTAGGAAAATACTAATGAACTGTGAGATAAAGTACAAACTGTGAGGTAAAGTCTTTATCTCACTAGTGAAATAAAGTAATGTTGAATAAAAGCCTACTTTACAAACGCAAAAGTATTTAGAAAAGCGTGCTTTTCGTTATGGTCATGGATAAAAATTTTTTTTTTCCTGCATAGAGGACTGATTTCCTGACAATCCGGAAAAATTGCGGATGGTTGGCAACCACCAACGCAGCAGCCTTACAACATGTGATGTACTAAAACAAAACTTTCAAAGTTTCTCTTTCTATCGGTATGAATTTTAACTGAGTTTAATTAAAGATGAGTTACACGTGTTGGATACAGGGAGGCTCATTTGTGGGGACGCCGTATGATCTGCCTGTTCTCAGTCTGTTGTGTAGTAATGCTTCCTAAATTAAGCTTGATAGTCAAAATATGTCCCTGCCTCTAAGTTATCTGAATGTCTTGTGCAAGAGCCTGTACCTCATGTACACCACAGAACTCCAACATGACTCTGGCGATGAGGGTAGCACCGTTGTGAGTCCAAAGGTCACCCCGGAAGTTGTCCTTCAGACTCAGCAACAACTTGGTGGTCAGTTCATGTCCTACTCCTTCGTGAGCGAAGTTCATCACACCGTTGGCCAAAGCCTGTGAGTTTTCGAATCCAATGTAGTTGGAACCCAGATCTGCGAACGATCTGCAGGCAAAAACAATAATTCCAGTTAAGTATTCTTCCCGTGGTTGATCAGTAGTGATCCAGAAGTTGGCAAAAGCTTCAAAAATTTGGTTACGATTTTGTGAGAAGTCAATTAGAGAAATGTTCAAATCAATTATTCTTCAAACGCTACTATGAAATGTACAGTATTTGTAAACATTTCTCATTTCTACATGCATACTTACTATACAGGGTGTTCAAAAAATACGGGGCATAATTTCAGGTATGTATTTCTTACATGTAGACAATCAAAATAGTTCATTACAACATGTGTCCGGAAATGCTTCATTTCCGAGTTATGGCCTTCACAACATTGAAATTCACCGGAACGTTTTTCTTTCCGCAGGTCGTTGTCATTACAGAAGATGTTCAAAATGTCCACCTCCTGCTTGAATACAGACCTCACATCGATGTCTCATTGACCTGCGAACACGATCCCAAACTCCAGGAGTATTGCGTATGTCCTCAGAACATGCCACAATTCGATTCCGAAGGGATTCCAAATCAGGCACTCCACTGATCAATCGTCAACACATTCACTTCTTGCATGATGGCGCTCCTGCACACTTCAGTCGTACGGCTCGCCGGTACTTGGATCGAAGGTTTCCTGATCGATGGATATTTAGAGGTGGCCCAATTGCTTGGCCTCCACGCTCACCTGATCTGAACCCTCTCGATTTCTACTTATGGGGCTATTTAAAATCATTGGTTTATTCGTCTCCGGTGCCTGATTTGGAATCCCTTCGGAATCGAGGCAAGTTCTGAGGACATACACAATACTCCTGGAGTTTGGGATCGTGTTCGCAGGTCAATGAGACATCGATGTGAGGTCTGTATTCAAGCAGGAGGTGGACATTTTGAACATCTTGTGTAATGACAACGACCTGCGGAAAGAAAAACATTCCGGTGAATTTCAATGTTGTGAAGGCCATAACTCGGAAATGAAGCATTTCCGGACACATGTTGTAATGAACTATTTTGATTGTCTACATGTGGGAAATACATACCTGAAATTATGCCCCCTATTTGTTAAACACTCTGTATAAGGTACGGTAACGTAACGTAACAAAACACAACACATCGTACATAGATGGATTTATTCAGCAATATTATACATACAGGTACACTACACTATCAGAATTTGTCCGTAAATCCAGTCCACAGAGTCCACACCTGTAGAGTAACGGTTAGCGCGTCTGGCCGCGAAACCAGGTGGCCCGGGTTCGATTCCCGGTCGGGACAAGTTATCTGGTTGAGGTTTTTTCCGGGGTTTTTCCTCAACCCAATATGAGCAAATGCTGGGTAACTTTCGGTGTCGGACCCTGGACTCGTTTCACTGGCATTATCACCTTCTTCTCATTCAGACGCTAAATAACCTAAGATGTTGGTAAAGCGTCGTAAAATAACATACTAAAATAAAAAAGAAATCCAGTGCACAGGTCTTTTTACCGTACGTGCTTTACAAAACAAGTCCTACTTTGTAGGTTTCTCCCCCTCACCTATGATTAAATCCAAGCACTCTTCATAAAACACATAGATTAATATGAAAATGGTACAAACAAAACACATTATAACATATCCTAAGTTAACATACAAACTGGCATAAAAGTATAAATATAATTCAATAGTTAGCATCATCCCTTCGTCAGTTCGAATCATAAATGCTGATGTTCTAAGCCAGGGCTGGGCACATTACGTGATTCTGAGAAATCAGCGCTGTGTGCTTTAAAGAGCGGGTCTTGCGAGCGCTGTGACGTAAGCATACTGTACGTCATTCAGTGTCGGTGCATTGGTGACTCTGCAGCATGATGACGAACTTTGAAGACGGAGCTTCCGCTCATACACTAAAGCGGCCCGCTACTCCCAATGCTTTTAATGTATCATGGGAGGAGGAGTTCTTTTTGGTAGAAAGCAGTGGATTAGCAAAGTGTTTAATTTAGCATAAAACACTCCAACTGATTAAGAAGTTTAATATCCAACGACATTATTCTTTACAACATGCTACTGAATATGACAAATATGTTGGTAATGAACGCCATTAATTAATACAGTTTAAAGAAAATGTTTCTCAGGTACATTATATTAGAGTATCTATTTGATATTTACATTGAATTATAAGTCATGAACTGTAATATACTATACTATGATATATCATAATAATTGTATAATTTAAAATTATATATTACTAAATGTACTATAATAACTTATAATGCAATATAAATATCGAATAGATAGTCTAATATAATGTATCTGAGAAACATTTTTTTTAAGTTGTATTAATTTATGGTCATATCATATATCACATCATATCATATATGATATCATATATAATATATCATATCATACCATATATTACATTATATTATATATTATGTATTAACAGGATGATAATAATGCACTTAGTGAATCGGCTGTGAGAATTAGCTACAAAATTTGCCACGAAATTGCAAAGGAATTGAAAACATTCAACGAAGGTGAATTCATCAAGCGATGTTTAATTATATTGGCAGATGAACTCTGTCCACAGCAAGTAGGGGAAGTGGAAGCCATACGCCTGTCTCGTAGAACCGTGGTGAGGATATTGCAGTATGTGCGTATGGGTTATGTAAATAAGCCTAATGATTTGTGTGTGTGCATAGAGCGAAGTTTATTCCATTAAATTAATAAGAGTGTTACAAAGTCTGTACTGTACAATGGATTGATGTAATGTCCTTATAAACTAGTCTATTATGTACTGACAGACTGAATGACTAGAACAACCGTGGCTCTTGTTACATTAATGCAGGGAAGGTAGCTGTAATGCGAGTCCGCCACTGCGTGAGCGTTCTGCTCTGGCTTGGAATTGAAGTGCCTTGCGGAGCGAGAGCAGCTCTGGCCGGCTAGACGGAGCCGCTCTCATGCCCGGCCGTGCTCCAAGCTGTCTCGAGGAACAATCCAGCTTTTTGTTCATATTCTCTATTCATACCTCTGATTAAGGTTCTGGCTGATATATACGTCTGTTATCAGGCAGTACACCTCACTTTAGGATATGTGTCAGAGGGAGAACAATTGTTTGTATACATCTGAAGTCTGATTATTAGTCGAATATGCAGCTAGTCAGCGATGTATGCAATGGAAGGGGAAAGGAACAGACCACACTTCCCCATTATCTCCTTGCTTAATTGCCTCATAAGCAATGCCTTATTTGTGTCAATTAAGAAGTTCGAGACTTTCTTCGGACAGTTGACTAAGCAACAACAATTGTACAGAAAATGGAATACTATAGTACAACCGTGGCGAAAATGTGATCGTGCGCCGAGCCACTGTGTAACCTGCAACGTGCATAGCACCTATGGAGGGAGGCGGACACCCGAAGGGGAAGTAAAGCAACTGTCTGACTTATTAACGGATTTTCATTTTCCTTACGTCAAGCACTTAAATATAATTTTATAGAGTACGAGGTTACAAATTAATGTTTAGTACGTGTAACGAAGAAAGAAATGAACAAGAAAACATGGGACACATTATCACAACCTAAAATTAACTGTCTTCAGAATGTTTCTGTGACAGAGTTTCAAAATCAGGAATTATGTCACTTACTGCCAGTCATAGTTGATCACGAAGGTATTTCTCTGTCAGTCGTGATCTAAATTTGGTTTTTACTATTTTCATTGTTGAAAATATTTTTTCACAAACGTAAGTTGTAGCGAACAGGCTTCATTAGAGCAAGCGAAAGAACGAAGCTTCGGATATTTATTTGTTGGCAAAGATTTGAAAAGTTCAACATTTGTCAAGTCCTTACATCTAGCTTTCATTTCACATCACATTGTAAATCTGTGAATTTGAATTGAAGATCTAACCGCATTTTTCGTACATTGCTGAAAACGAATCAACGTACAGAGATGATGATGATGATGATGATGATGATAATAATAATAATAATAATAATAATAATGCTTAACCTTTTAATGTTTCATAAGTAACATGTAGTATAAAGCCGTTTTATGTTATGCAACCGTTTTCCTCTTAATGCTTGTGAACAAATCATACATTTAATATTCTCATCATATTGGCAGCAAAAAAATGCGTCCTCCCATCCTACTTGAAACTTTGTTTTTGTGGAGATACATGGTTTTGAGAGAGACATCGCGACGATACGCCACTCGCAGGTCAGAGACAAATACAAATGGAGTTTGACTTCGGTGAGTGAGAAGGTGGAGGTTGGGGAATATAGAAAGCAAGAGAAATGCATAGCTATCATTCCGAGCCACAATGTGCTCACGAGTCACATTTTCGCCATGGCTGCTATAATAGATAATGACAATTGCTTGTGTTAGTTACCATTCAGGTTATTGTAAATTTTACTTTAAGGAAGAAAATAAAACGAATTTCTCGATACTCACTTGAGCACGATAACGTCCAGGTTCATATACAGTAGCGTGCAAATTAATCCGAACAACGTAATAATTAATTATTACTTATGCAAAAACACTCAAACGGGATAAAAAAAAGGGTCTAAGACATACCTCAGTAATCTATGGCCTCCCTTGTTCCTAATAACAGCACTGAGACGATTTGGCATGGATTCCACTAATTTCCCACAAATATTCTTCATTTCTTCATCGCGAAACCATACACCAATGAGGGCAGAAATCACCTTCTCCTTTGTAGAACAATCCATTTTTTGCATTCTTCTTTTGCAAATTGACCACAAGTTCTCAATGGGGTTGATGTCGGGTGAGTTGCCTGGCCAGGGGAGTGCCTGAATATTCTTCTTGTTGAAGAATTCTGTAGTTTTTCGAGACGTATGCCATGGTGCCAGGTCTTGTTGGAACACACCTCTGCCATCCGGAAATGATTTTTGCAGCTGGGGTACGATTCTGGTTTCCAATAAGTGAATATATTTGTCAGAATTCATCATTCCCTTGATAGGTATTAATGCTCCAGGCCCTTCATGTGTAAAACAACCCCAAAACATTACTTTAGGGGGGTATTTGGGTGCTTGTTGGAGATGAGCTGCTGTTACTTTTTCGGATCCTATCCGTACGTAAGAAACGCGGTGGCCATGGACCTCGAAATGAGACTCATCGGAAAAAAAGTACATTTTCCCCAGTCATTCACTGTCCAGTGTTGATGTAATTTTGCCCACATTAAGCGTTTTTTGCACATAACAGGGGTTAGCAGTTGCTTCTTAATAGGCTTACGAGCCCTTCGTCCAGCTTCCAAAAGCCTACGCCGCACTGTTGCGACGTGAATATTCGCCCCAGTGGTAGCCATTAACTCGCTGGTTAAGTCGACAGCAGTTAGTCTAGGATTTAATTTACTTTTCCTGACAATTAAACGATCATCTGCAGGTGAAGTCTTCCTTTTCCGTCCACAGTTTCCTTTTTTCTGGGGTGTGATGGATCCAGTCTCCCTGTATCGTTTTATGATCGAATTAACAGTAGCCAAACCGATGTGACATTCTGCAGAAACTTGCCTCTGTGTCATAGAAGAATGCTCTGCTAATATTATAATTTTAGACCGTTTTCGTGGAGTTGTATCCATTTGTGAAGACGACATAATGTACACAGGATTGCAGTATTAAGTCTTCAACACAACTGAAATGCTTATAAGTACAAAACGACAGGCAAAATGTCATGTCTGTAAGAAAACTTTCTCAATCTTGCATTCACTGAAAAGACTGAAAAATTCATTTCCTTCTAAACTGAAACAGATCTTGATACAGACCCTGGTGATGCCTTACTTTGTCTATTGCGACGTTTTGTATAGTGATCTTAGTGTTGAATTGTCATTGAGGCTTCAGCGTGTTCACAATGCTTGTGTTCGTTTCATTTTTAACAGACGTCACTATGATCATGTCTCCGAATATTTCTTTCAATTATCTTGGCTTCGTTTACGGGAGAGACGTTCAGTTCATTCACTCTGTTTGCTGTATCGGATTTTAAATAATTCCACACCTATTTACCTAGTTCCTCGCTTCACACTTTCAGCATCCCACCACAACCGTGATACACGTTCACAGCATAACCAAGTTCTATCAATTCCATTCCATCAAACATCTCTCTACTCTGCTTCCTTCACAATACACACAGCTCGTTCCTGGAATTCCTTGTCACAGGAAATCAGGAGCAGTCGGAATCTAAAATCTTTTGAGTACACTCTACTTAGAAATGTTTTTAATGAACAGAACTAGACTCTTGCGGAAGTTTCTAAATAGTCTTAAATGACCAAGTTGTTATTTCTTTCTCCTCTCTCTTATTCTTCTTTTTTTTCTCTTTTCTTTTTTTTATTATCTTGATATATTTCTTAATCATTTGTGTTTGTATGCCATTTAGTACGAATTTGCTAATCAACATTTTATGTCTTGTAAGTCACATGTATTCTCCTATTAGTATATTAACTATATAATATATCTCAAGTGAATTAATCGTCGTATTTATCTCGGGCATTTTAGGTCTTATAAATTATGTGTGTGTGTGTGTGTGTTTGAGTGTGTGTATTCCCCTTTATGTTATGTAACTGATTTTGATTATGTGTAATTTTCTACTTTATTTTATATATTATGTAACCGATCTTGACTATTTGTAATTTTATATTATGTAACTGATCTTTTCTACTGTAATTTTCTACTATATTTTATGTAATTTCTAAGGTATGTTCTTTTGTGTTGTTTTGTAATCAAATTTTGTATTTCATGTATATTATTGAAACCTGGTTGAGTGGAAGAGAAGGCCTCATGGCCTTAACTCTGCCAGGCAAAATAAACCTACTACTACTACTACTACTACTACTACTACTACTACTACTACTACTACTACTACTACATATTATAAAAAAATAATAACGACAGACCTTCAACAATGGAATTACACGTACTACAGATGTCAATTAAAGCTGTATGAGCAGCTGTGAAGCCAACAATGACAGAAAATGTAAAAATATGTCGTGTTCGGATTAATTGCACGCTACTGTAAGTGCCTCCATATTTCCACAGCGTCAGTAGTCGCAACACGTCACTGGCATGCTCATTTGGCCAATAAGAAGAGCGAATCGCCGCCTGGAAGTTCCAGTCCTGGAGTGGACTTCTCAACAGTTGAGCATGCCAGCAATGTGCTGCGATGACTGACGCTAAATCGTGTTGTTTAAAACTGAGAATGGGCGCAGGAATACTACAAGAACGTTATACCTGAATCAGAACCTTTCGTTGTTAGGTAACTGGAACTAATATACAGAATGCCGTAAGTAATGTCATTAATTATGCTGGATGATTTCTTCAGTAAGAAAAGTCAAATGTCATGTTGCTATGTTTTAAACAGTTTTTCAGAAAAACGTGCATTTTAAAATATACGAATTACGAGATCGTGCAACGCTGCAATCAGCAGACAGTGCACATTAAGTTGTGTTGCTCTGAACAACCACTTCACCTGACTTGTTCTGAATAGGGAAGTGGAAGATCATTGCTATGAACATTGTTTTTAAAGTCGTAAGGAAAAATATTTTTTATAATATTCTTATTGAATTTGGTATTCCCAAGAAACTAGTTCGATTAATTAAAATGTATCTCAGTGAAACGTACAGCAGAGTCCGTATAGGTCAGTTTCTGTCAGATGCGTTTCCAATTCACTGCGGGCTAAAGCAAGGAGATGCATTATCACCTTTACTTTTTAGCTTTGCTCTTGAGTATGCCATTAGGAAAGTCCAGGATAACAGAGAGGGTTTGGAATTGAACGGATTACATCAGCTTCTAGTCTATGCGGATGACATGAATATGTTAGGAGAAAATCCACAAACAATTAGGGAAAATACGGGAATTTTACTTAAAGTAAGTAAAGAAATAGGTTAGGAAGTAAATCCCGAAAAGACAAAGTATATGATTATGTCTCGTGACCAGAATATTGTACGAAATGGAAATATAAAAATTGGAAATTTATCCTTTGAAGAGGCGGAAAAATTCAAATATCTTGGAGCAACAGTAACAAATATAAATGACACTCGGGAGGAAATCAAACACAGAATAAATATGGGAAATGCCTCTTATTATTCGGTTGAGAAGCTTTTATCATCCAGTCTGTTGTCAAAAAAACTGAGTTAGAATTTATAAAACAGTTATATTACCGGTTTTTCTATATGGTTGTGAAACTTGGACTCTCACTTTGAGAGAGGAACATAGGTTAAGGATGTTTGAGAATAAGGTGCTTAGGAAAATATTTGGGGCTAAGAGGAATGAAGTAACAGGAGAATGGAGAAAGATACACAATGCAGAACTGCACGCATTGTATTATTCACCTGACATAATTAGGAACGTTAAATCCAGACGTTTGAGATGGGCATGGCATGTAGCACGTATGGGCGAATCCAGAAATGTATATAGAGTGTTAGTTGGGAGGCCGGAGGGAATAAGACCTTTAGGGAGGCCGAGACGTAGATGGGAAGATAATATTAAAATGGATTTGAGGGAGGTGGGATATGATGGTAGAGACTGGATTAATCTTGCTCAGGATAGGGACCAATGGCGGGCTTATGTGAGTGCGGCAATGAACCTCCGAGTTCCTTAAAAGCCAGTAAGTAAGTAAGGAAAAGTACAGATGGTGTACCGTTCAATTTATGAGATGGGCAGGGCATGTAGCACGTATGAGCGAATCCAGAAATGCATATAAAGTGTTAGTTTGGAGGCCGGAGGGACTAAGACCTTTGGTGAGGCCGAGACGTAGATGGGAAGATAATATTAAAATGGGTTTGAGGGAGGTGGGATATGATGGTAGAGACTGGATTAATCTTGCTAAGGATAGGGACCAATGGCGGGCTTGTGTGAGGGCGGCAATGAACCTCCGAGTTCCTTAAAAGACAGTAAGTAAGTAAGGAAAAATACAGATGGTATACCGTTTAATTTATGTGTAAGCTGTGTTAGAGAACGTAGAATAAACAATGCTCATTTCATTTTGAACAAAATGTTGGAATTTTTAAAATAAAGTGCACAACTTCACTTTAACACAGACCATACAATGCGTTAACAAAATTATAAAGATTAAAAAATATTTCTACACTCCCATTTCAATTGAATATTCTACAGATCGTAAACAATAATTATGCCTATTTCATGTTATAAAAATTGTCTTCGGATAGTTAACTAAACAAAAACAACTGTACAGAAAATGGAATACAGTAGTCGATAATAGGAATTACTTGTGTTAGATACAATTCAGGTTATTGTAATTTATACTTTAAGGAACAAGATAAAACTACTTTTGTGCGAGATCGTGCGTATTTGCTTGTTTTCCGCACAGAACCAATACGCGGTAAGTGTGAAATACCACATTCAGTATTCCCAACGTAACACACATAACAATTTCCCTCTTCTTACCGCTTAAGCGCGACATTCATTTTACTGCTTTAGGCTTTTAACATATTATTTTTAGAGACGTTCAACATAGTAATAATTATAAATTGGAAACTTACCACTGCAATTTCACCTAAATTGCAATGTTAATTATTGTTTTTAAGTAAACTCTACAACACCACAAAAGTTACTGCATTTGTAATGCAAGTAACATTAAGGAAGCCGTGAAAAAATCAACAAGATTGCAGATGCCGATGTTATTACTGCAATATGTTATATAAATAATATTGTTAAAATATTAAAATGAAAAATAAATCATTACATAACCTTACCGTTTGTTTTAAGTTCGCATTTATAGACTGGGGGAAAAAAGACAGACGTATATCACGGCCTGCTGAAGTATAAAAAACACAGAAAGCATTTTATAGCAACAATGCTGAAGAAAGATATTTTGGTGTTCCGAAGTTGCTGTCATTAAACAGAAACCAACATTGAGATTTCATTGCAACTAATTAGAAATTCGTCTTTCAGGTATGTAATAAACGATCTTCGCATAAAATAATGTACGGTACACGAGTGGTATGTTTGTTTTCATGTTCTCGGAAATTAAAAAAGCTCAACTACGTTTCGCTTTTTCAATCTTTTCCTCGACCATGAAAACGTCAACATACCGCTCTTGTAACGTATATTACTATTTCGATACTCACTTGAGAACGATGACATCCAGATCTATATACGTGCCTCCATATTTCCACAGCGTCAGTAATCGCAGCACATCGCCGGCGTGCTCGACTGGCCAACGAGAAGAGCGAATCGCCGCCAGGAAGTCCCAGTTCTCGAGCGGGGTCTTCATCAGCAAGTCCTTCACGTTGAGCCCCCACAACTTCACGTTTGGATACGTCAGAACTGCTTTCACATACTCTCTGGACCTTCCTAGTCCGCCGATAACAGGACAAGAATACAGAAGGTACACTTTGTAGTCGGGATTCATCCTAGCAGCTGACTCCAGCGCACACGCCTGTCTCGGATGGAGCAGCAGACCGCTGTGGTTGTGAGGTGCGGATTGCTTCGTAACGCAACGGGTCTCCAAGAAGATGATGTGCTTCCCTCCTGGCCTGGGCTGCTCCTCAAAAGTCACTCTTTCAGTTCTCTTTATTCCAGTAGTAATTTTTTTTACAACCGTCTGTCCTTTCTGTGTTTGATTATCACCGTCCACTAAGGGATATGCCGAGGGCGTGCCTTTGAATCCCGCTGGTCCCCTCTCGTGTGCGATTGTTCTTTTATGTTGAAAGACTATGCTGCTCAAATATATGGTCATGACTACCACAAAACATGTTGAGATTTCACGGAAGCATTTTACAGCCCTCACTGCAACAGAAAAATGAAATAATTTATTATTTGATACATCCTTGAAAATTGTTTGAATATTGATGAACATTGTTCATTTTTCTAGAAAACAAAGAGTAGCAATTAACCAACAAATTCCAGAACGAATCACTTTGGAACCATGGTGTTCAAAAGGAACATATTGTGACAGCCACCTCGAGACTCGAACACGCTTCCCGCAAGAGAGCAGGTCGCGCGTGAGTCGACACGGGCTCCACGGAGCACTGGTGGACGGCGCGCGGCTTGGAGAGGCGAGGGGAGGTTGCGCGCGCAACTGCTGTGTGCGGAGTGAAGGGGGGGACGGACCCTCCCGTATCGTCCAGAAGTCCGTCGAAGTGGAAATCCAGATTATTCGAGAGTGGAATCTTTCGCGAACTCTCGAGAAACTATAGTTTGGCTATAAAAGAAAGACGCAAGTGAACGTCAGTCAGTAAGCCAGTCTTGTGTAGCAGTGAAGCCAGCTTCGAGACCAGAGCGCGACTTGAGTTGTGTCCGTAACTGTGGAGCCTGAAGCCCGGAGTTCAGTGCAGTGGACCGCAGTTGGGGGACCTGAGTTCGAAGTGCAGCGGATCGTCTCTGAAGGTCTGTGGTTCGAGATTCTGTGAACGCGAGTGACTGAGCTAGAAGAACTAGCCAAGACAAACGAGCTGTGAACTGAGAACTGAGCATTCTATGTTGTAAATAGTGCTTTGTAAATATTAGTTAAGATTAACAGTTCATTGTTGTTCGTAATAGTCCAAGTAAATTGTCATTGTCGTCTGTCGAGTGCACTAACGAATACTGTGTTACTGTGTATAAGTAAAGAGTTATTGTTGAGATAATAAAATTACATTGTTGTTCAGTATAAAACGTTACAATATTTTAAATTAGCTTAAGGGGAGGCTGAACTGAATTTTGGTAATTTTATTTCTAAACTATAAAGAGTAGGCTACTACATGAATATATTTTTTTTCATAGTCTACTAGTTCTGAGCATTAGGCCTACTTGGTACACACATGCAAATTTTCAAAAGTGTAGTATTGTATTGTATTTATTAACATTCCATGGTATTCATACATGCTTACAGCTAGAATATGCAACAAGTCAAAAAACTTAATAGTACTACAAAGTCTTAATTATAGTCACAGTCTAGTTGAAATATTGTATATATATTTGTATATATATATATATATATATATATATATATATATATATATATATATATATATATATATTTTAGTTGGTTATTTAATGACGCTGTATCAACTACGAGGTTATTTAGTATCGATGAGATTGGTGAAAGCGAGATGTTATTTGGCGAGATGAGGCCGAGGATTCGCCATAGATTACCTGGCATTCACCTTACGGTTGGGGAAAACCTCGGAAAAAAACCAACCAGGTAATCAGCCCAAATGGGGATCGAACCCGCGCCCGCGCGCAACTTCAGACCGACAGGCAAGCGGCTTAACCGACTGAACCATGCCGGTGGCTGAAATATTGTATATACAGAAGACTTTTACAATATAGTCCACTAATACAAAACACAGTTTTGCTCTTAGTATTGTTACTTAATACAAGACAGAAATATTCATGCAGCGTTGTTGAATGTCATGAATTTACGTACAGAATAGAAGGCGTGAGAAATTAGGTACTTCTTTAATTTGGCCCTGAATAATCTTATGTTTTGAGTTTCATTTTTTATATCGATAGGGAGGCTATTAAAATTTTTTACTGTCGTATAACGCACTCCTTTTTGATAGCACGATATACTTGCCGATGGAGTATAAAAGTCATTTTTGACGCGTATTTATGCTATGAACTGTTGAATTAGTTACAAAGTTTTCACGATTACATACGAGGAAGATTATTAATGAAAATATACTGACAAGCCATGGACATTATTAAGTGTATTAGTGTAAATAATATCAGCATTATTGATTATTCATATTAATTTTGTGCGAGATCGTACGTATTTGCTTGGTTTCCGCACAAAACCAACCCGCGGTAAGTCTAAAATTCCACATTCAGTATTCCCAACCGAACACACATAACAATTTCCCTCTTCTTACCGCTTAAGTGACATATTGATTTTACTGCTTTAGGCTTTTAACATATTATTTTTAGAAACGTTTAACATAGTAATAATTATAAATTGGAAACTTACCACTGCAATTTCGCCTAAATTGCAATGTTAATTATTGTTTTTAAATATTTGCAAAAATTAAGTAAACTCTACAACTCCACTAAAGTTACTGCATTTCGTGATGCATGTAACATTAAGGAAGCCGTTTGTTTTAAGTTCGCATTTATAGACTGGGGAAAAAAATACAGACGTATATCACGGCCTGCTGGAGTATAGTAAACACAAAAAAAAAAAACATTTTAAAGCAACAATGTTGAAGATAGATATTTTTGTTTTCCAAAATTGCCGTCATTGAACAGAAACCAAGATGGAGATTTCATTGCAACTAATTAGAAATTCCTCTTTCAGGTATGTAATAAACGATCTTCGCACAAAATAATGTACGATACACGAGCGGTATATTTTCTTTCAATTCTCGGAAATTAAAAAAGCTCAACTACGTTTCGCTTTTTCAAACTTTTCCTCGAACATGAAAACTTCAACATACCGCTCTTGTAACGCATAAGTTATTACTATTATGTTATTATTTTGATATCAATATATTTCTTATCTTGTTCTATAATTTAACAAATATTTCAATAATTGTTTCTCAAGGTAGCTTATGACGTAATTGGCATTTAGTTTAATCAATCCTTTTTATTCGACAGCATTATAAAACGAAGAAATAACATCAGAATTTTAATGGTGGGAAGTTTGATTTCGTGGTCTGTGAAGGAGGTTGCTATGGCAACAATGATGTATTAAATATCATAGCACTGGCAAATCGTTTCATAATGTTAACTTTATGATAAAAGTTATGCCTTCTTACTAAAAGTCATGACGTTTTAGTTGTCATGGTAATATTTTACGTCTCTGGTACAATAACGCAGCATATTATGCACGATTTTATTAACAATAAAGACTGTTTATAATGCCGATGTACAAAAAAATAGGGATCCTGTATGTTTACTTACTTGTCACAGACTATATTCGTTTTGCGACACGCGATGTTGTGGAGAAGTGGTATCAGCAAGACGTGTATGTTGGTTGTGAACACTATTCTTTTCTCATATGTACATCTTGCCGACTGTTGTCTTGTTACTGCCTTTAATACGTAGGCAATATACAATACCCAATATGCTTACACAACTGAAACACAACTTGCAAAGCTGGAATCTCAACAGTTCTTTATCGGTATGAAAGCAGGGGCTCTTCATTGCTAACAATTCAGTAATGCAATTGAATGAGCGTGTTTTTTCAGATGTAGGACAAGTAAGTGTTTATTAAGCATTAATGTTAGCCATTTTCATTTCGTACTCGATAATACATGTTTGATCAATTGAAGGGTTGATAGCAAAAACCGGACAATTACAAAAATTCAATTTTGAGCATAATTCAGTTCTCTTCAGTTCATTTCAAGCGACATCTATTGACACAACAAGTTTCTACAAAACCCGGATTTGTGCCATTGAAATGAGTGTTTGAAAATGTAGCGTTTCTACAAAAAGCGGACTAGTCCAACGTCTTTCTAGAATAAGACGGACAAGTCACAAACTTATCCGGTTCTTGTTAGAAAATATCATGAAGATGGCATTAGTGTTGTCTTCTTTTGTTTCATCGCCATATTATACCTGGTAAGATTTATCTTGCATACTTTTCATCGATTACGAAAAAGCATTCGATAGATTGTCAAGAAATAAACTCTGGGAAATAATGTATGATAAAAGATTCCCAGAACATATCATCAAAGTTGTACAAAGCTTATATTTTAAATCAAACATAATTATTGACAAAGGAGACCCAATAAGCGACAATATATTAGAAATCAATCAAGGAGTCAGACAGGGCTGCCCATTATCTCCTGCACTTTTTAGCATATACATTGACGAAGTAATTGTACAATGGCATTCAGTAAGGGAACTGTGCCTAATATCGCACCCATTTTGAAAAAGTAGTATTTCAAGTATTAATATATTACATAAATTTGAAATAAATACGGATTCTTAATACGGGTTTATTATACTTACATCAGTGAGGTCAAATTTAAAAATTACTTTTATTTTACTTTTTTTTTTTTTCAAGTACAAAAGAAAAATTGCAAAAACGGTATAAGGAGAAATAGTGCTCCTAATATCGCACCCCTCATTTTGTGAAAAATGCATAGGACAAATGTTAAGTTTATTGTATAGAAACAAATTTTATTACATATTTATTATACATCTGTTGTATTTAAGCACAAAACATGTTTTTAATAGCATACGAATACAAAACGGAAATTATAAGATTTTCTGATACATTGCGTTTGAGAGTAAATAACTACATATTCAGCTATCAAGGTATAGAATGAATAATTTCGAGGGAAAAGTTGTTCCGGGGCCGGGTATCGAACCCGGGATCTTTGGTTTAACGTACCAAAGGTCCCGGGTTCGATACCCAGCCCCGAAACAATTTTTCCCTCGAGATTATTCAAATAAATTTACAGGGAGTTATACCTGAAAGCTTGATTTTCAAGCTATACAATGTTTGTTAATTAAACATAATCCAGATATTTAGAGAACTAAATCTAACTTTCCAAACAATAACACAATGAAAATTTTGTAGTCATTATCCCCAGAACACTCTTCATGGCACCAAATTCCACATTTAGTGCATACGATCCATTTTTCTCCCCTCTTGTCAAAAGAAAACTTCCCGTTGCAATTAGGACATTCTGCATCATTTTCGCTATCTCAATTATCAGTGGAGATGTATACTGGCTCATCCAACTCTTCGTCTTCTGAATCTGAAGATACCTGACTTTGTTTTTTCTGTCTCTTCCTCTGAGTAGGTACTTTATCAGTCTGCTTCTTTTGAACGCCTTTTCGTTCATATGTCTCCTTATTTGTGAGTAATTTCCTCTTAAAATCATCAGCCAATTCGTTTTTATATTGTGAACTTTTTAGTAGAGCAGCAGAACCACTTTTACGTCCTCTATCAGTTGGACTTTTTTGTTGTAAGTTATTTTAGGAATTGGTGAAATGTCAGCAGGTGTAACAAAAACTCCAAAGAATCTTCCAGTTCAAATGGAAGTACAGGTTTTATACCAAGTTTCGTGCTCACTAGTTTATCTACACACTCCTCTTTGTTATTGACTTTATCTTTTAACGTATAGTTGGGAAGTATTGGAAGCACGTTGCAATCCCATGACTTTGTTCCTAACTGATATGATTACAGCCTTCATAATCTCCTCTTTCCACAGCTTACGACATTTTGGACTCATCTACAATGACAATTTTTTAAGAATTTTCGAATTGCCAGATTAATTATACTATTATATTAGTTTGCAGTAACATCGTCCTAATATCGCACTGTGCGATATTGGGCAAATAACATACACGATACAAAATAGTTTGTCTCAGTAAAAATAAAACGTTTACAATATATCTTTAACTGAATAAAAATACTACACGACTAACCAAATCAAACTAACAGTGTATAAAAGTTTTGCGCCTTGCCGCTGGTTGTATAACCATCTCCAATGCGACATACTACAAATATTTTCCCATTGTCAATTCCTGACTCAAGGCGTGTAGTATGTATTGAAGCTCGCAGCAATCCATCTGCGGGCGCTAACACTCCTTTTAATTGAATTGAATAAGTTGCTATTCCATTCAGGGTCTTATGCCTGTTCTGAGCTCATAAACCATGGGGTGCGATATTAGGCGCATGTGCGATAATAGGCACAGTTCCCTTACTAACTACGGATTTTAAAATTAACAATAAAATTTTAAACACTATACTGTTCGCAGACGATCAGACAATTTTTAGCGGCTCTGAAAATGATTTACAATTAGCAGCTTACAAATTAATGAAATAGCAAAGAAATTCAATATGACATCTCTGAAAGCAAATCGAAAGTAATGGCATTCAACGGAAAAGATCATATGAGATGTAAAATCAGCATTAATGACAGCATAATAGAACAGGTGAACAATTTTAATTATTTGGGATGCAACGTATCATACTGCCAGAAAGAAGATATTAATATTAAATTAAATAAATTCTACAGAATGTGCGGCACTATAAAAAGAACACTGAAAAATAAAACACTACAGAGTACACAATTAAAATTTTATAAAGTGATGGCGGTACCTACCTTAACATATGCAAGTGAGAACTGGACTCTTAATCGCGCAGACAGAAGAAAAATAGAAACTGCAGAAATGAAGTTCTTGCGTTCAATAGCAGGTGTGACAGTATTAGACAGGAAACGAAATGAAGATATTAGAAAAGACTTAAATATTTTTAATTTAACAAATAGAATCGAAAGCATGAGAAATGGCTGGTATGAGCACGTTCGAAGAATGCCTACAGACAGAATTCCCCAACAGTTACTACAATACAAACCAAGAGGACGTAGAAGTGTTGGACGCCCAATCACTAGATGGGAGGACTCGTTAAATTTCGCTTGATGTGAAAACAGATCAAAAGGCCTAATTTCATGACGCAGAAGAAGAAGAAGGTTTGTCTTGTCTCAGTAGCAATAAAACCAAGTCCCTTCAAATGAGGGTGGAGATTATAGGAGGGTTGTAAATTTTCAGGATTCCTTTCAAAACCTTGTTATTGTACAGGCTACCGGAACTCAGTTTCTTGAAAGACAAGCTCAGTGACGGAACTACACAGTACGAAGAGAGATATTTTGTAATTTTATTTTGCGCTACATAATGTATCAACTAGTCCCTTCCGCCACTGGATGGATGGACGGCATCGCTCCACTCCCCCATCGCCATAACAATACAGACGCAGTAAGACATAATCGCCTTTCTCTCTCTTTTCACAGTGAGACAAAATACATCACACAGACTTCTAGCTGTTATTGTCGGTGTTATTGGTTAAATATTTTGTTTTACAAATGAATGATCATCAAAATGAACCAGATCCAAATATGCAATGGCCAAAGAAGAGAAAGAGGAAAGAAAAGAAGGAAGACTAAATAAGAGATGACAAAGTTAAATATGAAGAACATATAAATCGTGTTGCGATACTGATTCCAAGACGTGTGAAAATGGCTATAATAATAATAATAATAATAATAATAATAATAATAATAATAATAATAATAATAATGTTGTTAGAATAATTATTTTTCTGTACTTGATATGCCTGACGTGGCGAGAATTCAAAGATTGAAGGACACGAATTTAGAAAGCGAAAAATATAGAATAACAATACTGTTTTTCTTGTACAAGAAACCATTCCAATGATTCAGTTGACAATATGAATGAAACATGACTTCATAATATATGCCTACTTTTTCTCCATTAATGTGTGTGCATATAAAATTTTCTGCAAAAAGTGGATATGTCCAATGTTTTTTTTTTTTTTTCTCCCAAGAAATCATATAGAGGAGAACAGTGAAACGTTTTACCAAAATTGACGGATATGTGAGGCGGTCAGAAGCAAAGGGGTATAAGTGTACTTAAGGTATTTTTGAGAAAATGTAGTTCAAAGTGCTTAAGCTTCCGTAAATTCCGTGAATTTTTTTATTTATTGCATTCAGAGTCTGCTTGTCGGTCTCATAAAGGTATAGTATTTCACATCCACGTTAAAATAGAGTGATAGCTTTGAGAGGTGAGGCGTGTACTGTACTGTATCAGTAATAAACGTTTGTCAGCAGTTGGACAGGAATGATCTGCCACGTCACTCTTTCTGAAGAAATTTTCGGACGTAGAAGAAAACAAGTGTCAACGGAATGAATTAATGTGAGATTTATTTTTTTTACAAACAAGCATGTTTTTGCTATGCTTACATTTCTATAGCAACATATTTGTAGATGATGATAATAATTCTTGCCTCCCAATTTATAGTAATCTAACTACAGTAATTTCAAAACTAATCTATACAGTATGCATCAAAACAAACTACTGCTGTCCACGTTTCCATAGCAACGAAGTATTTATTTATTGTATACAATAGTCTGACATATTGTGAATTCAGTTTTGTGTTGATTTCTGCAATTATGGTTCTCAAACAGAGGAGAAGTTTCCAGCATTATTTCCGGTCATACGGAGCGGAGCGTCAGAATGGGCTAGCTTGCTCCACGTTAAATAGCAGCACCAGGAGCGATTCAACAATAACACAACAATGTTAACTGTCGTGGAGAAGTTCCGTCGTACGGGATCAGTCTTATGTCGCCTTGCATGTTATAATGACTTACCTTGATTTTCAGAGTATGTTTGTAATTTCAGTACTCCGTATGACCGGAAATAATGCTCGACGATAAACACCTTCTCCTCTGTTGTGAGAACCATAATCGCAGATATCAACACAACACTGAATTCCCAATATGTCAGACTATTGTTTACAATAAATAAATACTCCGTTGCTAAGCAAACGTGGACAGCAGAGGAGCGATAATTTCAACAAAAAAATACCTTACTATAATAATACTTGCGGGTTCGATCCCGGGCCAGGTCGATGGCATTTAAGTGTGCTTAAATGCGACAGGCTCATGTCAGTAGATTTACTGGCATGTAAAAGAACTCCAACGGGACAAAATTCCGGCACATCCGGCGACGCTGATATAACCTCTGCAGTTGCGAGCGTCGTTAAATAAAACATATTAGATTAGACTATAATAATACCGGACAGCTGTATATTAGCAGCATTGACGTGAGTGCGAAATATCGCGGACTTGACATCTAGCGGAGCGGCGTGGAATTACGTCCACAAATACATATATTAATATAGCGGAAATCGGACTATTTAAAACTTGAGGTACTAATGTGGAATAATATACGAGATACTTATGAAATGTTGAATAGTACCGTATTAATGTAACATTATTTTATATCAAAGCTGCATAGTATGAGAAATATTGCATGTTTCGTATTATTTTCCGTAATTAATTGTTGCGTATGTTTTCTTTGCTTTAGTGAGACAAAAATGATTCTGACATTAAGAATGAATTTACAGTAATGCTTTATATACCACTGCTGACAACTGCAAAGATAAAAATGGTAGTAATCTGATGCTTGTAATAATTAGTGAAGGCATGTGGACAACAATAAAACTTAATTTCCTAAAACCTTAAAATTTCCAATACGTTTTAACTTCTATTAATTTATTAGGCCTAAATAAAAAAAAGCTAATTTTCATTGTTCTATCAACACAGAGACGAAGGCATTAGGCCTAATAAAGAATTTTGTTGACTCATGTTTTATGAATGGAAAGGTTTTTTTACCCTTGTCATTAAATTATTTATTGTTTTTCTTGGGAATTAAAATTTATTTATTTTTGAGTTTGGTTTAGGTGTATTAATATAAGTAAAGTTAATAGAAGATTTTAACTTCTTTCTTATGCTTTCAAAACATACGCTTTTCTTTAAAGCTTTTTAAGTTTAATGAACTGTCGGAAATCGAAAGTACGATTTGGAGCAATTTGTAATGCTGTAATTGTAGCAATTATAAACAGCACATATACACCCTGACATGTTAACACAGCACTAATTAATAAAACTATTAACTAGCCCAGCAACAATACACATTACAGTTGATTACAGCTTGTTTCGCGAGTATTTCCACACCGGCCGCCTAGGTAGCAGCACCAGCGTCGTTCGCGCGCAGAATTGCTAGCTGTCCGGTATTATTATAGTAAGGTATTTGATTTCAATACTGTTTGTTTTGGCGCATACCGTACATTAGTTTTGAAATTACTGGAGTTAGATTACTATAAATTGCAAGACAAAACATTATTATCTACAAATATGTTGCTATAGAAATGTAAGCATAGCAAAAACACGCTTGTTTGTAAAATAATCTCACATTAATACATTCCGTTGACAGTTGTTTTCGTCTACATCCGAAAATTTCTTTAATAAGAGTGACCTGGCAGATCACTCCTGTCCGTCTACTGACGAACTTTTAAATACTGATACAGTACAGTACACGCCTCGCCTCCCAAAGCTATCACTTCATTTTAAACGTGGATGTGAAGTAATGCACCTTTATGACGAGCAGACTGTGACAATCCTACAGAGAGGTGACAAAACAGTGCAGTGGCCCATAATGACTGATTACAGAAGCAGCGAGTCGCTAGATTCAGGTCGCAGCTGAATAGAGTTTGCAGTGTGCACACACCTGCACCATTGTGTGACGGCCTGATTCAACCCCGTGAACGACCACAAATAATATCAGAAAATACAGACTCTAAATTTATAAACTTTAACGAGAAAATGAACTCACAAGTGGACAAAATTACAGTGTACCATAACAAGACTTATGAGAATTTAAATGTCTGATAAAAGTATAAAGAAGTTACTAATAACAATTTTTTGAAAGTCAGTTTTACCAAAGTATAAAAAAATAACCAGTTACATTATTTGCTAACCATAACATTGTTGGGGTTTCTCTGACATCTTAAATTTTTTACTGCTTGTAATAAACACTTATTTCTAAAAAAGTGGACTACTCTTAGACATGTAGACTTATTAATTTTAATGTAATTATTTTTTTTTATGTTCCTATATAAAATATATTAAAGTTTACATAATGTCTTGTGACCTAATTCTTTTATTTTCAAAGATATGGTTTGTCTTGCAGACCCCATTGCTCAAGGTTAATTTCTAAACTTAGCAGTATTGGTTATCAAATCAGAATTTTGAGAACGACAATAAATCACGATGTATTAATGTCGTTTTATTTTGCACACGTTGAGTCAAGGCTTTCATAATATGGCATTTGTTTTTGGGGATCTGGAACCATGCTGAATGATATATTTATGGCTCAAAAGCGTATTGTCAGGTGCATAGCGGGCGTTGACAGTAGGACCTCTTGAAGGGAATATTTCTTACAGTATAATATTCTCACTGTGTATGGTATACTGTATATATTTTTAATGTTTACAACTAATTTATAAAAATCTGTCTGATTTTCAACAAAATAGTGACTTTCATACTTATGATACTCGTAACAAAAATAGTTTAACTATTCCAGTACACCATCTTACAAATATTAGCAGAACCTATATGGTCTTTGGTATCAAAATCTACAATAGTTTGCCTGAGGACATCAAATTTACAAAAAATACTCATAAATTCAGGAATTATATAAAAATGAAATTAATAAATTTGTGTCCCTACAAACTAGAGGATACAAGCATGGGCCCTTGAAATGAAATGAATAATGTATTTTATATTTGACATATTTTAAATTTGAATGTAATGTATATATTTGACCATGTCTATGCATATTTATGCCCTCGACAATAAAAGTTCTATCTATCTTCTATCTATCATCATTATAGTCTACTTTTTGCATAAATTGATGTGAAATCAGTATTTAAAATTTCAGCATTCTATCTCTAATGCTTGTGGAGTTATGAAATAATATGTGTGGGGAAAAATTGCAACTTTTGGGAAATTTAATGTAAACTTAAAAGTAAATGTCTTAGCTGACCTGTATTGTGTTACAATATGTTCAATTTAAATAAATAAATAAATAAATAAATAAATAAATAAATAAATAAATAAATAATGTATCACTGGAGTCCGAAAACTCTCCGAAATCTATACTAATAATAAATCTATAGCCGAAAATTTTCTGGTAATTTTCGATTTTCCAAAAATAATTGGTCCTAACATATATAATTAACCACCCTGAAACCGAAAATCGCTTTTTTGAAATTTTTGTTTGTATGTCTGTCTGTCTGTCTGTATGTATGTTTGTTACCTTTTCACGCGATAATGGCTGAACGGATTTCGATGAAAATTGGAATATAAATTAAGTTCGTTGTAACTTAGATTATAGGCTATATGGCATTCAAAATATATTATTTAAAAGGGGGGTTATAAGGGGTCCTGAATTAAATAAATCGAAATATCTCGCTTATTATTGATTTTTATGAAAAATGTTACATAACAAATGTTTCTTTAAAAATAATTTCCGATAAGTTTTATTCCTTCAAAAATTTTGATAGGACTGATATTTAATGAGATAAATGAGTTTTAAAATTAAAATAACTGCCATCTAAGGCCGTGTAATGAATTAAAAAACAAATGACTTCGTCTATAAGTGGCCTTGGACACAACAATCGAAAGCTATGAAAGATAGCCTACAGATAATGTTTCTGTGTTTGTATATGAAGTAATATCAGAAGCTAAATTAACCGATTTGTATAATTAATTATTAATTCACCATTGGAAAGTGTAGTTTCTCTAGATGGACATAATGCTATAATGTTATTACAGTAACTTCTGAGTGAATCGAGGACAGGTAAGATTAAAATAGCTTCTTATACACAGAAAACTTGATAGGCTATTCTGTACATTCGTTTCCTGTATTTCCTAAAATAATTTTTATGACCAAATGAGTGGTCTCTGGATCAAAATGATCGCATTTTAATTTTTTTTAATTCAATTTAAATTAAGTAACATAAACGATTTATCCTTCTATCAAACACGAATGTTCCCTGGATCAAACGTCCTATTTTAATTATGTAATTACTTTATATTTATTTCTAACGGGTGCAGCGGAGCGCACGGGTACGGCTAGTATTTTAATAAAAAATGGTTGTTTTCAAAACTATTCACGTACGTGTGTACCCTTAATCAGACATTGTCAAGTAAAAGATAAATTTTTTCATGTTACTGTTTATATATATGTATATTGTTTGAAAGAGCAAGTTATGTACTTTTTTTTTCAATAAAATAAAAAATCGGATTTTTGACCCCTAATCACTATCCAGTTCTCTTAAGGCCGCAAGTCAGCATCGATGACATGCCATTCTGAACGTTGAATCTCTGTAATCTTCAAAGTAGAGAAGAGGAAGTTAACAAAGTTGGCGTTTCTCAACTGCGCATGCTCCTTCCTGTGCGATAACAATATTCCGTCCCTTTATGTGCGTTCAGTCGTGAGCTGACATCAATTCTTTTTTTGTCCGAAGAGGATTGAATAAAATCGCGGCGACTGATTCCTTCTTGATACTTCTCTGCTATGAAGCTCCTTCAATAACGCCAGCAATTCTTTATTTGAAGTAGTTCTTTTTGTTTAATAGGCGCAGTTTAATTAATTATATATATTTTTTTAAGTTGAAAGCATATATTCAGAATCTTTCGGGACCTGATTAAAGGCAAAAAGCTTTCCCTGGTTTTTACATATAAGGACACAACAAAAATTTGGCGTTTTGAGTTGTTTTTAAGAGTATTTAATAGACTAATACATACGTAAATCCTCAATGTTTATATTATTGGAAAACAAATGCACACGCAAAGCCATCCCTCGAAGTACACGCGCGCTATCTGTTGGTGCTAGTTCAGGATATTCCTTTTGGAATTCAGTCATGTAGTGGATCAAATATGAAAAAGCAAAATGCCAAACAACATTTCAACTTAAGAGAGACTCCACTGAAAATCATGAAAAGTTTCCAAAAAAATTTTATTGTCTATTTTACTTCTTTAGAGATATAGTCCAAATGGATTTACTTCAATTCTGATTACAAATATGTTTAATTTTTTTTAAATTAAGGCTGTAAGGGAGCGTGGCATTTAAAGAGCTGTGAAAATTATTTTCTTCATTAAAGAATTTTTTTTCCCAGATTTCTGATTACAAATCTAGTAACTTTTTGTTCTGAAGTTGGTTCCCTGAAGTCACTAGATGAATATACTGGAGGAGAATTTTATTAGGTGTGCGTACCATAAATATTCACTTTACTTTTAAATCCATTTTTCCGCAAGTTTACTTTTCTTGATTCAGCACAAACTTTTTTATACCAAATATTAACCAATCAGGATGAAATTTTTACTACACGTATGTATTTATTTTATGTGAAAGGCTGCTAGCTTATTTTATTAATATTTTTTCATGAATTATAAGAAAAATAACACTTTTAAAAGTTCGAACAGTTTTTTTCAAAGTGAATAAACGAGATATTTCATAAAATGAATGCATAGAAATATTTCTCTACCCTATATATTGTGTGAATGTAACGAAAAAAAAAAAGGTTAAAAATTGAGATCTTCTACTAAAACTTGAGTTTGAAAGTATTTCTGAAAAGAATATAAAAAATCAAAAGCCAAAAACATTTGGGAGTTCAAAGTTTGGATTTTGTTAGTTCTTCACATAGTAAACATGCTCTGAAAATTTGGTTGAAAAAATGATTAGGAATAAAGTTGTCATTTTTAGAGGAGTGTCCCCTTAAAGAAAAAGTCGTGGGCTGCCTATAATAGACGATAAATTCTCACTTCATTTATTTGCAGTAAGTTGGGAGAATTTACAAAGTGACGTGAAATTGCTGTTGTAAATTATCACTAAGTATGTCGAGGATTGCCTTTTGATATAAAAACATATAGGCCTACAATGATATTCAAATTATGTTCATTTTAATATAAATATCGTTAATATTAAAGGAAATGGAATAAGGAGAGGAGTACGACAAGGATGCCCTGTATTACCTACTCTGTTCAACATCAACTTGGAGGATTTAGTGAAGAACTGCTTTCAGAACATGAGAGGAGTGATAGTAGGAGGAAGAAGAATAAAGTGAATAAGATTTGCTGATAATATGGCGTATGAAGAAGGTGAACTTACGAATTCTAAAGAGACAGTGTAACAAATGGACTGCTTCAAATACTTAACATGTACTATAAGCAGTAACATGAGCTGCTGCCAGGAAGTCAAAAGGAGGATAGCAATGGCCAAGGAAGCTTTTAATAGAAAAAGGAGCATCTTCTGCGAACCTCTGGAAAAATAACTAAGGAAGAGACTAGTGAAGTGCTTTGTGCGCAGTGTGACATTGTATGGGCCAGAAACATGGACATTACGACGAAGTGAAGAGAAGCGAATAGAAGCATTTGGAATGTGATTATGGAGAAGTATGGAGCGTGTGAAATGGACAGACAGATTAAGAAATGAAGCTGTTTTCGAAAGAGTGGGTGAAGAAGGAATGATGCTGAAAGTATGTATGTATGTATTTATTCACACTGCAATGGGTATATACCCGGTGACAGTGGTAACTAATTACACTCAATAATGACAATAATAAACTTATTAATTAAAAATACAATTAATGATAGTACTAATAATAATAATAATAATAATAATAATAATAATAATAACAACAACAGGGAATATACTAAATTAAATGAAACGATCACTTAAAATAACATTTGAAATATTCTAATTTGTATCTTAAAACTAAGATCGAACTAAAACCCACGAGTATATGTTCATATCTGCACAAGTACCTTTCAACATTACACTCATTTCGCTGTCAACTCACTCACTGCACTGGAACTACGACACATTTCACTGATTCTATCCTGATTTCACTAACACTTCAAAAACATTTCACTGTTCAAATACTTTGCACTGCCACTATAAACTATAAAGCTTCACTGACAGGAACACGTTTCACTTACACAGCACACTTCACTGACACGACATACTTCTTCACTGATACAACACACTTCACTGACACAACATAATTCTTCACTGATACAACACTTCAATAACAACATATCATTTACACCCTTTAAGTACTGTGTATAATTACCGTCTATTAGTAAAGTCCTTAAGCCTATTTTTAAATACATTTTTGGTTGTTGGTAAAGCCTTTAGTAAGTCTGCAGGTAAAGCATTCCAGTCCCTGATAGTACGATTGAGAAAAGAAAACTTTCCAGTGTCCGTCCTCTGTCTTCTTTCCCTCAATTTATATGAGTGGTCGTTCCTTGAAGAGTAATTTGGCGGATGCAACCTATCAGGATCAGGAACCTATCAGTGATCAGGAACAGAGAAAGAAATTAACTGAACCACTGGCTAAAAAAACTGCCTACTGAAGGATGCACTGGAAGGAATGGTGAACGGGACAAAAGTTCAAGGCAGATAGACAACATCCATATGCGAGGACTAAGAGGATTTCGAAAAATAGGAAAGATTTGATAATACTGGGTTTGTAATGAAAGACCTGCCCTTGAGCAGAACCCTATGCATGAATGAATGATTGAGTTTTATTAATATTAAATAACAGTTACACATTACTCGAATGCAGTAATGTGAAGATCTCTGGCACTCCTCGACAAATTCTAGACGCAGTTCTTCTCTCTTTCAACAGAGGCGCAAGTGTCTCTGGCTATACAACGTAGTTCTATCCCCTGCCACCAGGATTGCCAATACGGTTGAAGTATCGATTAGGTGCAGCACAATTTAGTGTTGCCTTACATAACGTTTGAAAGTTACAGTTTTATGCATCGTAAATAATCAAAGCCGTTCAATATAGGAACTGAATGAATGGGAACGTAAAAATTAGAGCTGATTGCAAAGATAGGACCACGGCGCAACTTAGATAAAAGCCACAAAGAGGAAATGAATTCCCTGCAGCCGTGCGAGCAATCGAGACTTGCTCCTGGCGGTTCTCAACTAATTGTAGTCCCTACCGCTGCAGCGTGGATGATCAATATTAAGCGGTCAACATTAACAAAGTACAGATTCTGTTACTGCTGCTTTTACTACAAATACTATTATTTTTATTGCAAATACAACCATTTGTATTACAATTGCAAAGATTCTTTTATTAAAACGTCTACAGGTGCTATTACTGCTACTAAAAATACTACAACTTTTTCCTATAAATTATATTACTACTATGACAAATACTACAACATTTACTAATAATACTTTAATACTATTGCAAAGACTATAACTTTCATAAATATTCTACAAGTACTATTACTGCTATCAAAAGTGCTACAATTTTTTATTACTGTAAATACTATTACCACTATTGCAAAGACTACAACTTTCATTAACACTTCTACAAGTACTATCACGTCTATGAAAAATACTACAACTTTTGATAGGTACTGTTACTATAAATACTATGACAAATAGTACAACTTTTCATTACTATAAATACTGTTACTTGTATTGCAAGTACTACAACTTTTCTGTTACTATGAATAGTAGTACTTGCATTGCTACTGTTATCACAACTAATTTTTTTATATTGCTATTCTATTACTCCTACTGCTTTTATTATTATTATTATTATTATTATTATTATTATTATTATTATTATTATTATTATTGCTACTACTGCTACAATTGGTCCTGTTACTTCAACTACTACTATTTATTTTTATTTATTTATTTACTTATTTATTTATTTATTTATTTTAATTTACAGTCTATGAACATATAAAGGTGCAAAAGACATTATCTTAAAATTAAAAAGCAAAAAAAAAAAGTAACATTAAGATTAAATATTTATGACATCACAATTGAAGTCATTATGATTATAATAAGACCTACTTATCAATCATTCAGATACCTTTTTTTTTAAACGAGTTTCTGTTGAAACCAAAATTAAAATGACGAAATTTATTTGACACTTTTATTGCCATCATTAAAAAATTCTGTTTTGGTTTAGACAATCTAGTCATGGGCAAATGTGTCTTTTTATGCTGTCTTGTGTCATAATTATGAATATCTTCCCTTACAATAAAATCACTAAAATTATCCTTTACAAATAATAATAAATCTAAAATATACAAACAAGTAACAGTTAATATCTTTTCATTTGAAAAAAGTGGTTTATAATGTTCATTATTTGAAGATTTAGTGATTATTCTTATTGCCCTTTTTGTACCTTAAATACCTTATTTATACTGCAACTACTGCTATTACAAGTACTACTTAACTTCCTATTTCTTTCGCTTGTCTTTTCACAGTTTTCTTCTTTTCCACCTTCTGATATCTTTGCCCTTCTCATCCTTTTCATTTTCTCCTGCTTGTCTTTTTCCTTCTCATTTCCTTTACTACTTTCTCTCTTCTTTTCCTCTGTAGCGTGTCATTCTCTTTAAGCCGTTACAGAAATGCTACTAATGAGAATTGAACTCCAGGGATGTGAACGAAAAAATGGAATACAACATATTTTATTTCTTCATGGTTTGGCATAATGCGTTTATTATTAAATCAGTTGCATTTCATATTTACTTCAGTGCATCTCATTACAGCCTGTAATTAAATTTTGACGGTCCAATCAGTTGATGTGTTTATGTATGTTGTAACTTAGTTACCATTTGAATTAGGCCCACACTGGCTCTCATCTGAATAATGTATTGCATATGTTTGTAAATTGCAGCATTAGTTATACAATAATCAGCTGGCCTTGCTTGATACGTTTCCGTCGAGGTGTGAAATGCGGTTTGTGTGATGGCGAGCCTGCTCACAGATGCACAGCAAACATTCATGCCGCGTGGCTGGCTTGCAGTTCAAATAATTATTCATTAATCATTTCCTACTTTCCTTTTTCTTGTAAACAAATCGATTATGACATTTTCACAGGAAAGACAAAAGACTAGATGCAGTTAATTTATATAAAATAGCGAGTCAAAATCAGGATAGTAGAATATGTCAGAGAGAAGTGGAATAGTGATAGAAGTATGACGATGATGTTCTTTGTCATCTACCCTATTCAACATCTACTTGGAGGATTTAGTGAAGAATTATTTTCAGAACATGGGAGGGGTGATACAATACAATTCAATTCAATTTATTTAGCCATTAGACATACAGTTTTAGGCTTCGTCAGAATACATTGAAAAACATATAAATACATTTTTAAAAACACTAATAAAAGAAACAGTAAAATTTAAATAATATAATGAAAACATGAAATAATTTGAAACTTTTAAATTAAAGAAAACTAAATTGGAATAAAATACAATTTGATACAAATTTGCGTTGAAAAACTCAGCAACAGAATAAAAAGGATTATTTAACAACCAATTGTAAAATCTAGTTTTGAAGCTATTGATTGGTAATTTATAATATTGACTGGGGAGCTTATTATATAATTTCATCCCCATAATTAAAAAGTTTGTGTTGCTCTTATGTAATCTACAATATGGAATATTAATTTGTTCACTATTTCTAATTTCATGATCATGTATATTGGCCACTAATGAGTAATTGTCGATACTTTATCGAGTGTAAAGCACTAGATCATATATATATATATATATATATATATATATATATATATATATATATTTATGATTGTTAAAATCCGTGATTGTCTGAAAAGTGGCCGACAATGTTCCAGATAGTTTGATTTACATCAAATTCTAATGGCTTTCTTTTGTAAAATCAAGACGTTTCCAATTTTGGTTCCATTTCCCCAGAAAATTAGGGCATATCGGATTATCGACTGAAAGAAAGAAAAGTAGGCACATCTTAAATAATTTCGAGAAATGCAAGTCGTTAATTTCTTTAACAAATATAAAACTCTTGATAGCTTTGTGCATATGTATTCGATGTGCTTATCCCATGTTAAACTGGAGTCTATAAAAAGTCCTAGAACTTTTGTGTAGTTGTGTCTGTTGTCCTTATTTATTAGATAATTTAGGCTGAAAGTTAAGTTGATAGTTTTTTCTTGATTAAGCAAGAAACCATTAGATTCAAACCATAAAGCCATCTGTGATAGTGTCGTTGTTGAGAGCATGTAATTGATTTAGAGCAGAGGAAGAACATAGGAAAGTAGTGTCATCTGCATACATAATTGTTATTGCTTTAATGATTTCTGGAAGGTCATTTATTGCTATTAAAAATAATAGAGGACCAATTATTGAGCCTTGTGGAACCCCATAATGTGTAGTGGTGAGACTTGACCAATTTTCACCTATAGCAACTAATTGACTTCTGCCATGAAGATAGGTTCTAAAAATATTTAGTGTGTTCCCTCGAATACCAAAAAATTCTAATTTTGATAAAATTAAATTATGATCAACACAATCGAACGTAGGAGAAAGAAGAATAAAGTGCACAAGATTTGCTGATATGGCGTTGCTAGCAGAAGAGTTGACAATACTAAAGGATATGCTACAGGATCTAAATGACAGCTGTGAGGAATATGGAATGAAGATAAATGCAAACAAGACGAAGACCATGGTTATAGGAAGAAAAATAAAGAAGGTAAACTTGCGAATTCTAAATGAGGCAGTAGAGCAAGTGGACAGCTTCATATACTTGGCGTGTACTATAAGCAGTAACATGAGCTGCTGCCAGGAAGTCAAAAGGAGGATAGCAATGGCCAAGAAAGCTTTTAATAGAAAAAGGAGCATCTTTTGCGGACCTCTGAAAAAAAAAAACTAAGGAACAGACTAGTTGAGTGCTTTGTGTGGAGTGTAGCATTGCATGTGGTAGGAACATGGACATTACGACGAAATGAAGATATGTATTTTCGGATATGTATTTATTTGCTAATAATTGTAACATAAAATATAATATAAACAGATAAAACTTTAGCTCACCCCTGAAAGAGTAGAACTCGTACTCAGGGGCGGATTCCTGAATTGAAATTAAGAAGTATATAATACCATGTGTCTTATGTCTACTACACAATAAGAATGTATAAATTTAAATTTACAATTTTTGTTTACTTATAAAATCAATACATAATTTTTTCAATTTAATACTAGAACTATTAGAATTGACAAGATTAAGGTATTTAAATATAAATTTGTTATATATTCTTGTGCTTAAATTACTACTATGATTAAATACTGTAGCAGTGTTGCATTTTGGTTCAAGCAATCTTAAAGAATTCATACCTACTGTTTCATAAATATGGGAATACAATTCAAAATTATTTAGATTTTTATATATGAATTTTATTAATAGAATATAATAAATTTGTCTTATTTTAAGAACATTAAAGAGAAAAGACTAGAAGCATTTTAAATGTGGATATGGAGAAGAATGGAACGTGCGAAATGGACAGACAGAATAAGAAATGAAGCTGTGCTAGAAAGAGTGAGTGAAGAAAGAATGATGCTGAAACTGATCAGGAAGAGAAAAAGGAATTGGTTGGGTCACTGGCTAAGGAGGAAGTGCTTACTGAAGGATGCACTGGAAGGAATGGTGAACGGGAGAAGAGTTCGGGGAGAAGAAGATATCAGATGATAGACAATTTTAAAGTACACGGATCGTATACGGAGATTAAGAGGAAGACGGAAAATAGGCAAGATTGGAGAATGCTGGATTTGCAGTGAAGAACCTGGCAGAAAACAGTGATTGAATGAGTACTTTGTATATGAATTAGCCTACAAACATTTTTACTGAAATAATTGATCACTATTTGAAAAATAGTTACACTTCATGCCAATAACTAGAAATCCAACCAATTCTCTTTCAAGGATCAGTCACTCTTGTTTAGACTTTGATACAATTTTATGAAATTTTCAATTTTAAGCCGATAGAAACTTTGGTTGTGCATAGTCATGTGCTATTTCTTGCTCATAAATGAAAGCTGGCGTAAGACATTGTAATGTTATTTTCTTTTCTTGAAAACTAATCAGTTGGGACCATGGTATAGGTTAAAAGAAAGCAAGGGGTGTATAATCCTTAAGTAATTGAGAACCACCTCCTCTGGATGAGTGGAGTCTAAAAGTGAGAATTATTGCTAGGAGTGTTCTGACCACTGACTGAACACCACTCTCTGATAATCAGAGTTGAGGCAGTGCGTCTTTTTATTTCATGCTGTGCACATCAGTTCTCAAGGTTCGAATCTGAATTACGTTTGAATGTGATTGATGCAGCGCGAAAGTAAGTAAGGAAATCAAACTCACAGCGTCAAGGTATGCCTATATATTATTATTATTATTATTATTATTATTATTATTATTATTATTATTATTATTGAATAACTCTTCTCGGGTTCTCAGCCAGGTGAGTTGGAGATTAGCTTCCAAGCTTTCGACGGCTAGCTCTGCCATCTTCTTCAGGGACGAAGAAGATGGCAGAGCTAGCCGTCGAAAGCTTGGAAGCTAATCTCCAACTCACCTGGCTGAGAACCCGAGAAGAGTTATTCTACATCAAACGCCGGGAAAGCCTCAAGTCATACATTATTATTATTATTATTATTATTATTATTATTATTATTATTATTATTATTATTATTACTTCCTTTCCAGAAAATTTGATAATTTAATTCAATACGCATACTAACCAAACTGTAACAACATGTTTCTCCCACAATAGATCTTACAAAATGTTACATGTCCAATATTATATCCATATAAGCATATTGTATAACTTTTTCATACTTACATGTCATCAATGTGAGATTTTGAACTACTACTGTTGTTAAAGTGGCAGTAGGTCTGAAGAAGAGTGTTTGACTTCTTTTGTAATAGTACAAGATTGGGAAGTGCTTTTTACAAAATCGAGTGAAAGTTTGTAAAAGAAACAGAGCGAGTTTGTCAATTTCCGAGATTTTGTAATGCATTTCACAAGCGTGTATTGTACAGTACTTTTTTGCACGATTATATTTTTAAAATTACAAATATAATACATGAGCCGTTCAGAGCAAAAGTGGTGTAAGTCAAAATTGGGTAATGAGGTTTAAAGTAAAAGTTCTGTAAAATACAGCGCAAAGTAGCAATTAATATGTCCTTCTTGCTATCCACTGACTACTAATAGTTTAAATAAATTGGATATTAATTGCTTCTTTGCGCTGTATTTTACAGAATGTTTACTTTAACCCTCATTACCTATTTTTGACTTACACCACTTCTGCTCTGATCGGCTCATATTATGCACTGAAAATTTAGAGCAATATTATTCCAAAGCCTTCACAAAACTATACTGTAATGGTAACTAAGTAACAATAAGTGCACTGTAATGGAACTATTTCAGTATAGTTTTATGTTATGAAGAATGATTTCCGTAGCAGCAAGTCTCTGTGTGGGAATTACAACTTTCAAGGCCAAACAACTATAGCTGTAAATGCAGCAACAAAAAACACGATCGTGCAAAAATGATATTTACATATTATCTACTGCAGGCATTGTAATGATATTGAATTATTAGAAATACAATGTCTGTTATCTGATCTTCCTCATTTGGAGTGGCTATGCCAAATTGCAGCGCACTACTGTTCTCCAACCAGGAGATCTACAGTGAAAGGAATGTGCTTACTATTGCGTCATCTATTGGAGCGAAGTAGATAGATAATATTAGAGTTATAACGTCAGTTTAAAAACCATGCGCTCTCCTGCATATGTTATTTCCTGTATGAAGGGATTAAAAGACCAGGAAATTAACTGTGATCTAATTTTGTAACTAGGGTAGTATCAATATGTGTGTATCAATGTTATGGTTTGTGCTGTGAGAGCTAGCCAATAGAGATAAGAGTACCCACGTGTGTGACCTTATGACATCTTATGGCATCAACATTCATTCACAGCATTACCCCGCTCCGTTTCATCCGACAGAGACTTTCTCGTGGTTGGAGCACAGTATGTTATTTGTAATAATTGGTTTCTGTCATAGACTTCTTAAAGCTGATCCACAATAAACAGGTAACTGAAACGAAAAACGAGAACGAGAAAGGAAATATTGTTAAAATGTATTTAAATGTGAGCATTCACAATGAAAGCTTCTCGTTAATTGTGAACGCTGACATTTAAATACATTTATTTTAACAATATTTCCGTTCTCGTTCTCGTTGTCGTTTCCGTTCCTGGTTTATTGTGGACCAGCCTATACAGTATATTTATCGTGTCATAAGATCAGCGGAGTTTGGTATCCCATTACGTCTTACATTTCATTGTTTTTCAATACTGGCTAAGATTGGTACTTGTTATAAGAGTTTGTTTACTGACTAGTCTCATTCTTGTGCAAGATGTTGATACAGCGTCATATAAATAACTTGTCTTGTACTATTTATATATAATATCCTGTTCCTTACAAAAAAAAAAAAAAAACAAGATATAGTATCATGATCTATTGTTCCCTGCAAGTTTGTATATTTGTCGTTAGGATTATTGTTTTTATTGAAAAGGTAAAGTGAACCCCATAGGCCAAGTCCATCCAGATGTTGACGGGAGGTTAAGGCTGTCACCTCTAATCGGCATTAATGGTAGTAGGGATGTTAGTTTACTTCCTCAGTCAATGTAAATAAACGTACGTTCAGTGCCAGTTTTCTTGTCGGAAATGCTGTCTTCCTACACTTTTGTAGAAAAATACATTTTCGTTATTCTACTTATGAAAAAATCCAATGAACCACATTCTCTGCTTCAGCATCCAGGTCTTGCAGTTCTCTGAGATGTGATGCGGGCTGCGGTATTAGCCGTCGTGTGCAAGTTGCTCGTCCTGGTCGTGGTCGGGCTGCTTCTGTGGCGATGGACGGCACCGGGACGCCGTCACGCCGCACTGACGCTCACGCCCCCCAGCGGTGACCGCAGGGCCTACGAACGTGTACTCAAGTCCGCCCTCCACCTCCAGAGCGAGCTCAAGCAGCAAAAACACACGGAGAAGAAGAAGAACGTGATTCGCACTGGTACGACACTACAGACTTTAAATCAAGTCAGACAGCTGCTACTGTAAAAAGCTATTCAGGTGTTGTAGTTTAGTCAGTCAGGTGCTATATCACAGTTATTATGTTGTTGTAAAGTAGTCAGGTGCTGTAGTAAAGTAAATCAGATGCTGCTGTAAAACCATTCAGGTGTCACAGTGAAGTCATTCTGTTGGTGTAGTAAAGTCAGGCAGGTGTTAATTAAAGTCATTCTTTTGCTTAGAAAAGTTAGTCAGGTGCTGTAGTAAAGTAAATCAGATGCTGCTGTAAAACCATTCAGGTGTCACAGTGAAGTCATTCTGTTGCTGTAGTAAAGTCAGGCAGATGTTACTGTAAAATCATTCTAACTGTTGCTATAGTAAAGTCAGGCAGGTGTTAATTAAAGTCATTCTTTTGCTTAGAAAAGTTAGTCAGGTGCTGTAGTAAGGTAAGTCAGATGCTGCTGTAAAACCATTCAGGTGTTAAAGTAAAGTCATTCTGTTGCTGTAGTAAAGTGATGTTAATGTAAAGTCATTCTGTTGCTATAGTAAAGTCAGGCAGGTGTTAATTAAAGTAATTCTTTTGCATAGAAAAGTTATTCAGGTGCTGTAGTAAGGTAAGTCAGATGCTGCTGTAAAACCATTCAGGTGTCACAGTGAAGTCATTCTGTTGTTGTAGTAAAGTGAGGCAGATGTTAATTAAAGTAATTCTTTTGCTTAGAAAAGTTAGTCAGGTGCTGTAGTAAGGTAAATCAGACGCTGCTGTAAAACCATTCAGGTGTCACAGTGAAGTCATTCTGTTGCTGTAGTAAAGTGAGGCAGATGTTAATTAAAGTAATTCTTTTGCTTAGAAAAGTTAGTCAGGTGCTGTAGTAAGGTAAATCAGATGCTGCTGTAAAACCATTCAGGTGTCACAGTGAAGTCATTCTAACTGTTGCTATAGTAAAGTCAGGCAGGTGTTAATTAAAGTCATTCTTTTGCTTAGAAAAGTTAGTCAGGTGCTGTAGTAAAGTAAATCAGATGCTGCTGTAAAACCATTCAGATGTCACAGTGAAGTCATTCTAACTGTTGCTGTAGTAAAGCCAGGCAGGTGTTAATTAAAGTCATTCTTTTGCTTAGAAAAGTTAGTCAGGTGCTGTAGTAAAGTAAATCAGATGCTGCTGTAAAACCATTCAGATGTCACAGTGAAGTCATTCTAACTGTTGCTGTAGTAAAGCCAGGCAGGTGTTACTGTAAAATTATTCTAACTGTTGCTATAGTAAAGTCAGGCAGGTGTTAATTAAAGTAATTCTTTTGCTTAGAAAAGTTAGTCAGGTGCTGTAGTAAGGTAAGTCAGATGCTGCTGTAAAACCATTCAGGTGTCACAGTAAAGTCATTCTGTTGCTGTAGTAAAGTGATGTTAATGTAAAGTCATTCTGTTGCTATAGTAAAGTCAGGCAGGTGTTAATTAAAGTCATTCTTTTGCTTAGAAAAGTTAGTCAGGTGCTGTAGTAAGGTAAGTCAGATGCTGCTGTAAAACCATTCAGGTGTCACAGTAAAGTCATTCTGTTGCTGTAGTAAAGTGATGTTAATGTAAAGTCATTCTGTTGCTATAGTAAAGTCAGGCAGGTGTTAATTAAAGTAATTCTTTTGCTTAGAAAAGTTAGTCAGGTGCTGTAGTAAGGTAAATCAGACGCTGCTGTAAAACCATTCAGGTGTCACAGTGAAGTCATTCTGTTGCTGTAGTAAAGTGAGGCAGATGTTAATTAAAGTAATTCTTTTGCTTAGAAAAGTTAGTCAGGTGCTGTAGTAAGGTAAATCAGATGCTGCTGTAAAACCATTCAGGTGTCACAGTAAAGTAATTCTGTTGCTGTAGTAAAGTGATGTTAATGTAAAGTCATTCTGTTGCTATAGTAAAGTCAGGCAGGTGTTAATTAAAGTAATTCTTTTGCTTAGAAAAGTTATTCAGGTGCTGTAGTAAGGTAAATCAGAAGTTGCTGTAAAACCATTCAGGTGTCACAGTGAAGTCATTCTGTTGCTGTAGTAAAGTGAGGCAGATGTTAATTAAAGTAATTCTTTTGCTTAGAAAAGTTAGTCAGGTGCTGTAGTAAGGTAAATCAGATGCTGCTGTAAAACCATTCAGGTGTCACAGTAAAGTCATTCTGTTGCTGTAGTAAAGTAATGTTAATGTAAAGTCATTCTGTTGCTATAGTAAAGTCAGGCAGGTGTTAATTAAAGTAATTCTTTTGCTTAGAAAAGTTAGTCAGGTGCTGTAGTAAGGTAAATCAGATGCTGCTGTAAAACCATTCAGGTGTCACAGTAAAGTCATTCTGTTGCTGTAGTAAAGTAATGTTAATGTAAAGTCATTCTGTTGCTATAGTAAAGTCAGGCAGGTGTTAATTAAAGTAATTCTTTTGCTTAGAAAAGTTAGTCAGGTGCTGTAGTAAGGTAAATCAGATGCTGCTGTAAAACCATTCAGGTGTCACAGTGAAGTCATTCTGTTGCTGTAGTAAAGTGAGGCAGATGTTACTGTAAAGTCATTCTGTTGCTGTAGTAAACTAAGTCAAATGCTACTGTAAAACTATTCAGGTGCTATATTAAAGTCCGTGAGGTGTTACAGTAAAGTTAGCAGATTCTATAGTTGAGTCTTTCTGTTGCTGCAGTAAAATCAGTCAGGTGCTACTATACAACCATTCAGGTTCCATAGTAAAGTAAGTCAGGTATTATTAGCAATCAAGTGCTTTAGTAAAGTCAGCTCTTACAGTAAAGTCAGAATGATTCTTTTGCTGTAACAAGTATCAGGTAGATGTTACAGCAGTCATTCCAGTGCTACAGTAAAATCGGGTACTACAGTGAAGCCAGATACTATAACAAAGTCAGTCGGGTGCTACAGGAAGTGAATCAAGTGCCGTACTGTAGCAAAGTCAGTTAGGTGCTATAGTAATTTCACTCAGTAATTTCAACCAGTTGTGATATACAGAAATTGATAATACATATCATGCAAACTACTTCAAATTACAAACACAGACAATTTATCAGTAGAGCTATATAGATTACTATTCAATTTAAAGCATATACAACTCATCGGCCAAAACTATACAAATATATACAATACAAAGTAGCATACTTTCATTAAGCTATACAAATTTGTGCAATTAATATCCAATTCACTGCGGACTAAAGCAAGGAGATGCACTATCACCTTTACTTTTTAACTTCGCTCTAGAGTATGCTATTAGGAAAGTCCAGGATAACAGAGAGGGTTTGGAATTGAACGGCTTACATCAGCTGCTTGTCTATGCGGATGACGTGAATATGTTAGGAGAAAATCCACAAACGATTAGGGAAAATACGGGAATTTTACTTGAAGCATGTAAAGAAATAGATTTGGAAGTAAATCCCGAAAAGAGAAAGTATATGATTATGTTTCGTGACGAGTATATTGTACGAAATGAAAATATAAAAATTGAAAATTCATCGTTTGAAGAGGTGGAAAAATTCAAATACCTGGGAGGAACAGTAACAAATATAAATGATACTCGGGAGGAAATTAAACACAGAATAAATATGGGAAATGCGTGTTATTATTCGGTTCAGAAGCTTTTGTCATCCAGTCTGCTGTCAAAAAATCTGAAAGTTAGAATTTATAAAACAGTTATATTACCGGTTGTTCTTTATGGTTGTGAAACTTGGACTCTCACTTTGAGAGAGGAACATAGGTTAAGGGTGTTTGAGAATAAGTTGCTTAGGAAAATATTTGGGGCTAAGAGGGATAAAGTTACAGGAGAATGGAGAAAGTTACACAACACAGAACTGCACGCATTGTATTCTTCACCTGACATAATTAGGAACATTAAATCCAGACGTTTGAGATGGGCAGGGCATGTAGCACGTATGGGCGAATCCAGAAGTGCATATATAGTGTTAGTTGGGAGGCCGGAGGGAAAAAGACCTTTGGGGAGGCCGAGACGTAGATGGGAGGATAATATTAAAATGGATTTGAGTGAGATGGGACATGATGGTAGAGACTGGATTGATCTTGCTCAGGATAGGGACGAATGGCGGGCTTATGTGAGGGCGGCAATGAACCTCAGGGTTCCTTAAAAGCCAGTAAGTAAGTAAGTCACATAATTTGAAGGCGGTCGGTGAACTGAAGTCTGTTAGTGTATCAGTTCCTATAAATTGGTTGGTGTTCATCCTGTGTTGCAGGTGAGCCAGTGCACGGGGACTCCAACATCTACTTCGTGGAAGCCTCGTGCCTCGCGAACAAGCCTGGCCGTCAGGCTCTGACCCAGCGCCAGGCATGCTCCGTGGAGTCCGCTGCCAAGATGAACCCCAGCTCCGAGGTGTACCTCGTCCACAGCTGCCCCATCAAGTACGACAAGAGCAAAACCATCAAGCACCTGGTCGCTTACCGGAACGTCAGGTTCTGGAACTTCGATATGAAACATCTTGTGTCTGGCACTCCGCTCGAAAAATGGGATTATGAATCCGCTTTTCGCAATCCAAGTTGGTCGCAGGATCATTCCAGTGACGTCATTCGTTTCCTTCTGCTATGGAAGTACGGGGGCACGTGTCTGGACCTGGATATCGTCGTCATTAAGTAAGTAAATTATAATACATACAACATTTTGCAGACAATGTCTTGCAATATTCCCAATTTCTTAAGAGATTGTAAAAAAAATAATACGTGTGTATAAATGGACAAATGGACTGAGCGAGTTTTGGGATCGCACTTTTCAATTCCCGACAAAAATATTGTAGAAAATTGGTATTTTAGAACGTCTACTGTCACTACTGCTACTACTACTACTACTACTACTACTACTACTAGTACTACTACTACTACTACTAGTACTACTACTACTACCACTACCACTACTACCACTACTACTACTACTACTACCACTACCACTACTACTACCACTACTACCACTACCACTACTACTACTACTAGTACTACTACTACTACCACTACTACCACTACCACTACTACTACTACTACTACCACTACTACTACTACCACTACTACTACTACCACTACTACCACTACCATTACTACTACTACTACCACTACTACTACTACTACTACCACTACCACCACTACCACTACTACTACCACTACTACTACTACTACTACTACTACTACCACTACCACTACTACTACTACTACTACCACTACTACTACTACTACTACTACCACTACCACTACTACCACTACTACCACTACCATTACTACTACTACCACTACCACTACTACCACTACTACTACTACTACCACTACTACTACTACTACCACTACTACTACTACCACTACTACTACTACTACCACTACTACTACTACTACTACCACTACTACTACTACTACTACTACCACCACTACTACTACTACCACTACTACTACTACTACCACTACTACTACTACTACCACTACTACTACTACTACTACCACTACTACCACTACCACTACTACTACTACTACTACTACCACCACTACTACCACTACTACTACTACTACCACTACTACTACTACTACCACTAATACTACTACTACTACCACTACTACTACTACTACCACTACTACTACTACTACTACTACCACTACTACCACTACCACTACTACTACTACCACTACTACTACTACTAACACTACTACCACTACTACTACTACCACTACTACCACTACCACTACTACTACTACCATTACCACTACTACTACTACCACTACTACCACTACCACTACTACTACTAATATTACCACTACTACTACTACTACCACTACTACCACTACTACTACTACTACTACCACTACCACTACCACTACTACTACTACCACTACCACTACCACTACCACTACTACTACTACTACCACTACCACTACTACTACTACCACTACCACTACCACTACCACTACTACTACCACCACTACTACCACCACTACCACCACTACCACCACCACTACTACTACTACTACTACTACTGCTGCTGCTGCTGCTGCTGCCCCCCATTGAGGGTAGCCCTTACGGACTCAGTATATCCTCAAAAAATTATTATACATATGTAAACATAGATATTAAATTAAAAAAAACGGAAACAAAGAAAAGAGCGTGAAACATTACAATTGCTATTAATGTGGCACCATGTGATTAATTAGGATTTGGCAGGATTTTTTAAACACAATTATCACAATGTCAATCCTCAGAGATGTTGGCAGAGCAAACTGCCGTCGAAATTCTTCGAAAAAAGCCGGTATAGTCCCTCGAGCACCTATGAGCAAGCCGAATACCTCAACGTGAATTAATGCATATTTCAGCTTGAAACACTTGACTGTAGGCTCATAGATCGACTTCTTCTCAAGGTGGACCTCGGCTGACTGATGACATCCTACTTCAAAACGTATCGTGGGGTCAACAATGATGCCCTGTTTAGTGTCAGCATTGTACGCTAAAATATCTACTCGTCTCGTTGACCCATTTTCAGCTAGACAGGAGATTTCTTCTTCTACTATCCAGCCCTTATTTCTGCTGCTGCTACTACTACTACTACTAGCAACAATACTATTACCATCGCCACTAAGAATTTCAACACCCTGTACTATGACTACCTACAGTACCTCAACCACTGCTAATAATACCACCAATACTACTATTACAGACACTATAATACTACCTCTACTATGTACTAACTATTAGAATTGGTGCCGGTACTAGCAATACAACCACTACTGCTAACAAATCCACCACTACAACTTATAATACGACTACCACTACTGCTTCCAAAAATACATTATTATGACGTGAGGCGAAAAAACAGCGGATACTGCTAGCGTGGTTTTCGGCGTGCGCGTAACCATTTCTCCGGCACTTCTACAATACTGTTCAATAATTTGGACTTACCATCCTCACAGTTGTTCCTGAAAATGGCCCCCATTTGCCGCCACACACAACTGATATCTTCCGATAAACGACTGAACAACACTCTGAAGTTCCACATCATTGATACCCTCGATTTCTTCCCGTATATATCCTGTTTCTTTAAATCTTTTAGCGAGTCTTCCGATTGTTTCGGCAGAAGGCACAGGTCTGTTTGGAAAATTTATTCGAAATTTACGTCTTGTTTACGCACACGACCTTCTGTCTTTTATGTACGTATACACACCTTCACGCAATGACAATTTGTTGCTAGGCATTACCTAAATACACAATAATCACTAAACTTTAAAAACTAACTTTGTACACTTGAAGAATCAAGACTTTTGTAACGCGGCTTGTGACTACAGCGAATGCTATATGGCGACTGAGGATCTACTAAACCGCGCAAGCAGGCCGACAGTAACCCGCCGTTTTTTCGCCTCACATCATAATACCACCAACCCTAACACTACTAGCAGTAGTAGTATTTATTCCATATTTATAAACCCTATTTTACATATAGTATATTAGGGTTATATTTTAAACTAATCATAACAAATTGAAACTTACAGACTACCATACAATAAATATACACTTGTAAGAGTGTAACATATATAAATTAATTAGATTAATGCCTTCAAATTACAGTCGAAAAACATAGAGAATTTAACATGAATAGCATGTTGCACTTATAGATAATATTATGACACTTCACTAATATACACACATACACACATGCATACATACATACACACATGCATACATACATACATACATACATACACACATGCATGCATACATACATACATACATACACACATGCATACATACATACATACACACATGCATACATACATACATACATACATACATACATACATACATACACACATGCATACATACATACATACATACATACATACATACACACATTCATACATACATACATACATTCACACATACATACACACATGCATACATACATACATACACACATACATACATACATACATACATACATACATACATACATACATACACACATTCATACATACATACATACATTCACACATACATACACACATGCATACATACATACATACACACATGCATACATACATACATACACACATGCATACATACATACATACACACATGCATACATACATACATACATACACACATTCATACATACATACACACATACATACATACATACATACATACATACACACATGCATACATACATACATACACACATGCATACATACATACATACACACATGCATACATACATACACACATGCATGCATACATACATACATACATACATACATACATACATACATACATACATACACACATGCATACATACATACATACACACATGCATACATACATACACACATGCATACATACATACACACATGCATGCATACATACATACATACATACATACACACATTCATACATACATACATACATTCATACATACATACACACATGCATACATACATACATACACACATGCATACATACATACATACACACATGCATACATACATACATACACACATGCATACATACATACACACATGCATACATACATACACACATGCATGCATACATACATACATACATACATACACACATTCATACATACATACATACATACATTCATACATACATACACACATGCATACATACATACATACACACATGCATACATACATACATACACACATGCATACATACATACACACATGCATACATACATACATACATACATTCATACATACACACATGCATACATACATACATACATACACACATGCATACATACATACATACATACACACATGCATACATACATACATACATACATTCATACATACACACATGCATACATACATACATACATACACACATGCATACATACATACATACATACACACATGCATACATACATACATACATACATACACACATGCATACATACATACATACATACATACATACATACATACATACATACACACATGCATACATACATACATTCATACATTCATACATACATACATACATACACACATGCATGCATACATACATACATACATACATACATACATACATACACACACGCATGCATACATACATACATACATACATACATACATACATACATACACACACGCATGCATACATACATACATACATACATACATACATACATACACGCATGCATACATACATACATACATACACACACGCATGCATACATACATACATACATACACACACGCATGCATACATACATACATACATACACACACGCATGCATACATACATACATACATACACGCATGCATACATACATACATACATACACACACGCATGCATACATACATACATACATACATACACACACGCATGCATACATACATACATACACGCATGCATACATACATACATACATACATACACACACGCATGCATACATACATACATACATACATACACACACGCATGCATACATACATACATACATACACACACGCATGCATACATACATACATACACACACGCATGCATACATACATACATACATACATACATACATGCATACTTACGTATGTAGAGACATAACATATAGATACATACGGTGAATAAACATTAATTTGATTGAAGGCTTGAAATTATAATCGAAATACCTAGAGAATTTAACATGAATAGACATGTTGAACTTGTAGATCATATTAAGACATTTCGCAAAAATATGTACATTTGTAGACATGTATAACAACATGTAGACATATATTTATAAATATACACATGTATACATACATACATACATACACTCACACACAGATACATATATATATATTATATATGTATATATATATATATATATACTTACTTACTTACATTTACTTACAAATGGCTTTTAAGGAACCCGAAGGTTCATTGCCGCCCTCACATAAGCCCGCCAGCGGTCCCTATCCTGAGCAAGATTAATCCAGTCTCTATCATCATATCCCACCTCCCTCAAATCCATTTTAATATTATCCTCCCACTTACGTCTCGGCCTCCCTAAAGGTCTTTTTCCCTCCGGTCTCCCAACTAACACTCTATATGTATATATATATATATATATATATATATATATATATATATATATATACACAGCAAGATGTACGTCAGTAACAGATAATTGGAAAGGATGAACAATATTAAATACCTTGGACATTCATTATCACTTACACATGACTTTGATATACAAAATAAATTTACCAAATTTATAAAAACAGAATGCATAATAGATACAATTTTAAAACCATAATTTATTTAGAGTTATACACGAATCGCAGTTAAAAAAAAAGGAACTCTTGCCCGACAGTTTTAATCGCTGCCGAGATTGACTTCATGAGACACAAAATGGAACCGCGAGAGAAATAATGATATCCTGAAATAACTAAAAGTCGAATCAATATTACAATATATTAACCATTTCAAAAGGATGGATAGAACACTGATACCGAAACAAATCCTGCAGTACGCTCCTCGTGAAAGAAAATTTGTTGGTCGCCCTGCTAAGAGTTGGACTGACGTGAGACCTTAACAGACCATCTAGTCTAATACATGTTTCGGATTATCATGATGATAAAGATGAAATTATAACCTTGAATATATAAGATGTATGAATTTGACGAAACGTTTGTAGCAACAGTGCTTTTGAAAAACAGTGCATATTGGTTACTCATAGGTTATTTTACAGTTTAGAGCATGGACAGTAAGGTATTGTCTTTGCATGTAAAATATAGGACATTCAAACAGTAGATGTTCAACCGACTGAATATCTCCACACGAGCACATCGATTCTTCTCCGGTCTTAATTTTGAATCGTTCAAAATAAGCTCCAAATTTACCATGACCTGATATAAATTGTGTACTAATAAAGTTTGGAGAGTAAATTTTGCATTTCAGTCGATCATATACCTGAGGAAAAAATAGGTTTTTGGTGACTGAACCTTTATCACTTGCCTCTACCACCAATACCATCACCACTGCCAACTACTACAACTATCATTGTTATCGCCAATGTCACACACAATACTACCGTATACGTAACTCATCATTTCACATAACTTCCCAAAAGGAATTCTGTTAGAAACACGCATAAATGCCTCGTCTTAAGAAGCAGCAATAAGTGCCGCTTTCTGCTGCTCAGATCAATGGAGATCCTGGAGCCGAACTTCGTGTGCGAAGACTGGAACGACCTGCTGAGCTCCAATGTGTTGCGGGTGGACTACCAGCGCGTGGGCCAGCTCATCTCCAATCTCCTCATTCTCAACATCGCGACGGACCTCCGAGAGAACGTCGTTCTGAGCCGAAATGGTTCCGAACTCGTGACTAGCACCTTCAAGGACACGTGCGGCGTGGACAGGGTGAGTGCTGCCTCTGTTTTTGAAACTTTTAAACCACGAGTTTTCGCTAGTTTCGTACTAACGTGACGTAGCATAATTTCTTACCTATGAGGACATATTCCTAACTCTTATGATGGAAGGTTAATTATCGTGGAAGTTCGTCACTTTGCCGCTTTTTGGACCGGAGCGTTGCTGTGTTGCAATGGAAAACTAGTTATGGTATTGCCAATCTACTAATATGTTGTTGTTTTCTAATGCCAGGCGTTTGACAATGAAGTCATCTCACCTCTTGCACTCCAATATTTTTCAAAGATATTATCATGACCAGCCACTGAAGCACAGATTTTGAGGTGTTCCGAATACATTTCTTGGTTTGAGTTGCACAATGGGCAGTTAGGGGACTGATATATTCCAATTCTATGCAGGTGTTTGGCCAAACAATCATGGCCTGTTGCCAATCTAAATGCAGCTACAGACGATTTTCGTGGTAAATCGGGAATTAACTGTGGATTATGATGCAGAGAGTTCCATTTTTTCCCTTGAGATTGTGTTATCAAATTTTGTTTGTTGAAGTCTAAGTATGTAGATTTAATAAATCTCTTCACAGAGTAATACGTAGATTTAGTAACAGGTCTGTAAGTAGCAGTGCTGCCCTTCTTTGCTAAAGCATCCGCATTCTCGTTTCCCAGGATTCCACAATGGGATGGTATACATTGGAATACAATTCTTTTATTGAGTGATATTAATTGAGAGAGCATTTTAGTTATTTCTGCTGTTTGAGATGAAGGTGTGTGTTTAGAGACTATTGATAGAATAGCTGCTTTGGAGTCTGAATCTACCAATATTAAACAGATATTAAGAGTACTCATTATTTACAGAATTTACCGATTACATTGGTAGGCCTGTTATTAATTAAATATGAAATCGTGTTTCTATATATTCGAATTAGAATCTAAGTTGGAGACAAAGTAGTCATAAGCCACTTTTGTTCAGCTGGTCAGTGATTAGATGTTGGGGATCCTGTTATATTTTACTATTGATGTGAAGAGATCGGGTAGCAGAGGAAATGTGTTGTCAATTGTTTTCAGTTTAATATTCAACCATTATGTTCATACGCATATGTTAAAATAAAAACGATATTATGTGGTGCGTGTATTGCTTAAACGTTTCATTTTAAGTGATAAATCATTACTCACTCTTAGTTTGGGGAATAATATGAAAAAAAAAAAGTGAATGGACGCCTTCTAATACCTATCGGAGCGTGTAACATGAGATGTAGTTCCAGTTTTTGGCGCCAGTGGGAATAACATTCGCTTACAATTAGAGTAATTTTTCGACAGTAGACATTGAATTGGAGATATTCTAATCTGTTTGTCTGTGATTATTAGTAAGAGTCGTGACAAACGAAATATACATTTCGACTGGTTGGAGCCAGAAACCATTACATACCTTAAACACACAAAATAATATATTGCTTCCTTTCTCATTAACGATACATTATAATGAAATATTTGTCTTATTGGGCAGGTCTTGACTCAGATCCTGGTGTTATTACCGTAGTAAGCTGTGGTAACTATGGCAACAGAAGCCTTTGCTTCAGAAAAACAACTGCCTGCGGATCGCATGTTATACTACACTGTCTGCTCTATCAGCGCTTATGTGCGAATAATGAAAATAGCAATATGCGTTACAAGAGCGGTATGTTGATGTTTTCATGTTCGAGGAAAAGATTGAAAAAGCGAAACGTAGTTGAGCTTTCGAGAACATGAAAACAAACATACCGCCCATGTATCGTACATTATTTTGTGCGAAGATCGTTTATTACATACCTGAAAGACGAATTTATAATTAGTTGCAATGAAATCTCCATCTTGGTTTCTGTTCAATGACGGCAAATTTGCTTGGTTTCCGCACAAAACCAATCCGCGGAAAGTCTAAAATTCCGCATTCAGTATTCCCAACCTAACACACATAACAATTTCCCTCTTCTTACCGCTTAAGTGACATATTGATTTTACTGCTTTAGGCTTTTAACATATTATTTTTAGAGACGTTTAACATAGTAGTAATTATAAATTGGAAACTTACCACTGCAATTTCACCTAAATTGCACTGTTAATTATTGTTTTCAAATATTTGCAAAAATTAAGTAAAGTCTACAACTCCACTAAAGTTACTGCATTCGTGATGCATGTAACATTAAGGAAGCCGTTTGTTTTAAGTTCGCATTTATAGACTGGGGGGAAAAAAGACAGACGTATATCACGGCCTGCTGGAGTATAGTAAGCGCAGAAAACATTTTAAAGCAACAATGTTGAAGATAGATATTTTTGTTTTGCAAATTTTCAGTCATTGAACAGAAACCAAGATGGAGATTTCATTGCAGCTAATTAGAAATTCCTCTTTCATGTATGTAATAAACGATTTTCGCACAAAATAATGTACGATACACGAGCGGTATGTTTTCTTTCAATTCCCGGAAATTAAAAAAGCTCAACTACGTTTCGCTTTTTCAAACTTTTCCTCGAGCATGAAAACTTCAATATACCGCTCTTGTAATGCATATTACTATTTCGTAAGCACGATGATGCGCATTCCACGAACACAGACAAAGCTGCTCTTTTAGTAGCTTAGGATATTGTTCAGTGAGGTGTCCGTATACTGTAATTTTCCCAAAATTTCAACACGTTCAAATATATTTACAAAGAAATATATGCTTCCTCTAACAGCGAACAGATTATTGGAAATCACGGTCCCAATTAATGACAATATGGTGATAACTTCCTGCTTGTAAAATAGCAATTTCTTCCATTCCATGGAAATGTTATACGACCACTGGCCAACTGTTTTATTAAGTTCAGTATTGCCTGAAGAATAGCTGAGCAGGAATGGTTCTGGAGAATAGCTTCACTTTACATATTCTGGAGAATAGCTGGATGGGAAGAGTTCTGGAGAATAACTGATTAGTATGGTTCTGGAGAATAACTGATTAGTATGGTTCTGGAGAATAACTGATTAGTATGGTTCTGGAGAATAACTGATTAGAATGGTTTTGGAGAATAGCTGATTAGACTGGTTCTGGAGAATAGCTTCACTTTACATATTCTGGAAAATAGCTGGATGGGAAGGGTTCTGGAGAATAACTGATTAGTATGGTTCTGGAGAATAACTGATTAATATGGTTCTGGAGAATAACTGATTAGTATGGTTCTGGAGAATAACTGATTAGAATGGTTTTGGAGAATAGCTGATTAGACTGGTTCTGGAGAATAGTTTCACTTTACATATTCTGGAGAATAGCTGGATGGGAAGGGTTCTGGAGAATAACTGATTAGTATGGTTCTGGAGAATAACTGATTAGTATGGTTCTGGAGAATAACTGATTAGTATGGTTCTGGAGAATAACTGATTAGAATGGTTTTGGAGAATAGCTGATTAGACTGGTTCTGGAGAATAGCTTCACTTTACATATTCTGGAGAATAGCTGGATGGGAAGGGTTCTGGAGAATAACTGATTAGTATGGTTCTGGAGAATAACTGATTAATATGGTTCTGGAGAATAACTGATTAGTATGGTTCTGGAGAATAACTGATTAGAATGGTTTTGGAGAATAGCTGATTAGACTGGTTCTGGAGAATAGTTTCACTTTACATATTCTGGAGAATAGCTGGATGGGAAGGGTTCTGGAGAATAACTGATTAGTATGGTTCTGGAGAATAACTGATTAGTATGGTTCTGGAGAATAACTGATTAGTATGGTTCTGGAGAATAACTGATTAATATGGTTCTGGAGAATAACTGATTAGTATGGTTCTGGAGAATAACTGATTAGTATGGTTCTGGAGAATAACTGATTAATATGGTTCTGGAGAATAACTGATTAGTATGGTTCTGGAGAATAACTGATTAGTATGGTTCTGGAGAATAACTGATTAGACTGGTTCTGGACAATAGCTTCACTTTACATATTCTGGAGAATAGCTGGATGGGAAGGGTTCTGGAGAATAACTGATTAGTATGGTTCTGGAGAATAACTGATTAGTATGGTTTTGGAGAATAGCTGATTAGACTGGTTCTGGAGAATAGTTTCACTTTACATATTCTGGAGAATAGCTGGATGGGAAGGGTTCTGGAGAATAACTGATTAGTATGGTTCTGGAGAATAACTGATTAGTATGGTTCTGGAGAATAACTAATTAGAATGGTTTTGGAGAATAGCTGATTAGACTGGTTCTGGAGAATAGCTTCACTTTAAAAATTCTGGAGAATAGCTGGACTTGAATAGTTCTGGATCATAACTGAGTAGAATGGTTCTGAAGAATAACTGATTAGAATGGTTCTGGAGAATAGCCGGAATGGAATGGTTCTGGAGAATAGCTTCACTTTAAAAATTCGGAGAATAGCTGGACTGGAATGGTTCTGGAGCATAACTGAGTAGAATGGTTCTGGAGAATAACTGAGTAGACTGATTCTGGAGAATAGCCGGAATGGAATGGTTATGGAGAATAAGTGTTTAGAATGGCTCTGGAGAATAACTGATTAGAATGTTTTGGAGCATAGCTGATTAGACTGGTTCTGGAGAATAAGTTCACTTTACATATTCTGGAGAATAATTGAACTGGAATAGTTCTGGAGTATAACTGATTAGACTGGTTCTGGAGAATAACTTCACTTTACATATTCTGGAGAATAATTGAACTGGAATAGTTCTGGAGTATAACTGATTAGACTGGTTCTGGAGAATAACTTCACTTTACATATTCTGGAGAATAGCTGGACTTCACATAACCTGGAGAATATTTGAACTGTAATAGTCCTGGAGAATAGCTGAACTGCACATTTTATGGAGAATACTTGGAATGAAATAGTTCTGGAGTGTAACTGAACTGGACTGGTTCTGGAGAATAACTGAGTTGGACTTGTCTTGGAGAATAGCTAAACTGCCCCTGGAGGAAAGCAGAAGCGGATTAGTGAAGAATATCCGGATTGGACTGGTCCTGAAGAACAACTCGTGGTAATGTACTCTATCTGAAAAAGAGATTTCCTTTTTCTTTGCATCGTTTCAGCATGGAGTTCGGAACTGAATGTTCTATATCTGTGACACTCTTCAAAAACCCGAAAATGTTACAATATGGTGATAACGATTATGATGATGATTATGGTGGTGATAATGATTATGAAACGAAATAAGAGTGACAGGTGGAGCTGGGGACTATGATCACTGTACCATCCAAAATTTTAAAGGATTCCCTAGTTGTCGAACTCTGGTTCCTTTGGTGAAATTAACTGAGCTGCAGTGGGTTTTGCGCAGGTATCCCTGATGACTCCAGACGCGTGCCTGGGGGTGGTGATCCACTCCAGGAAGCTTTTCTTCCCGGTGCCGCCCTGGAGATGGGATCGGTTCTTTAACACGTCGGAGACGAACTCCGTCATGTGGGGCGTCAAGGACAGCTTCGGCGTCAAGATGTGGGGCAGACAGAGCCACGCGGGCAAAGTGAAGACGGCGACCAGACAGGCGTACGGCTTGCTGGCCGAGAAATTCTGCCCCCGCATCTACAGTCATTCTGGACCAACCTTTTAGCACTGATATGATGCCTACTGGATATGGACGTTTACAGTTTCAAGACGAGTGTTCATTAAGTCTGGAAACATAGGTGGACCCCATTGTACATGGCATCGTAGAAAACAATGTTGAAGTATTTAGACAAATGTAGTTTAAATTTGTTTCCACTGTTGGTGATGAAATTATTTCACAGTGTTTCGAGGATTATTTCTACCTTCGTCTACAGAAAAGAAAGGAACAAGCGGGGTTATGAACTCATTAAAAAAAAAGTCTCTAAAAGCACTTTGAAAAGTCTCCATTTCAAACTAATATCCCTAAAGTTTTACAAGTTATCATTGTCAATTTTGGAATGATTCTCCGTGCTCCGACAACCAAAATTTAATTTCTACATAATGAATTTCACACTGGAATTTGGTATAGTGATTCTAGATTAATAAACAATTTTTATAATCTAAAAAAATGTAATGGTAAGAGCAATTATTATTATTGAATTGTGAGAGTGCAATTTGTGCAATGAAAATTATTTTCTCTGATATCTTATACAATTTTGAATATTTTTAATGCTCTCTTTTGTGCTTTATTCATAATGAGTGTATTAACAAATCCTTCTATTACCAGTTCAATATATGACTTAAATAAGAAAATTTTTTGCGTTTTTTGTCATGAATTTTGTAAAAGTTATTATTTTTCACATAAACAAGTGTTAATCAATAAATAACTTGAAATGATAAAACAGTGCAAAAGACAGAGTTGTTTCCCTGTATGAAATACACTTGCATGCAAAATTTTATAAATTTTTTTATGCTCGACCATGCCGAAATGTAGTAATTATACACCTGGTAGCAGACCTTTAATGCATGTCATTAAAGTACACCTACTCATTAAAGGTCAGGTCTTTCAGCCAATGACGACTCAGGTTACAACTGTTCAGCCAATGGCAGGTCAGCTTTCTACCGTTATAAAACCGCAAGTATCGATTATTCTCGGATATGCAATCGAAAGAGAATTAGCGAAAAGTCACGCAGGCTGGAAATCCAATACTATCGCAGAAGGTTATGTTCTGTTACTATAATAATTAGCGTTAATTGTAAATAATATTCAAATAAATTCAATTTTTCATCTCGTTTTTCAATGTCGAATTCAATAATCAAGGTTATATCAAGTTTAACGGGATTACATCAAGGTCAACGATATTATTGTTCCTCGGAAAAAATCAATACTTTCGCGTCTGCGCACATCTCACAATTCACGACCTAGAACAAGGTCACTTCCGATCTTATCAGATACAAATAAAATGTATACATCTGAATAATTTCAAGTTAAAAATATGGTCGAGCATAAAAAGTCGTATGAAACTCGCCTATAACGGTAATTAAGAAGCTCGTATGAAAATTATGAAACTCGCTTGCGCTCGTTTCATAAACATCCATACTCGCTTCTTAATTACTATCATTATAGGCTCGTTGCATAATGTACTATTCCATTCTTGGTGATGTAATGATTTCACAGTGTTTCAAGGATTAGTTCTACCTTCGTCTACAAAAAAAGAAAGGAACAAGCAGGGTTATGAACTCATTCAAAAAAGTATCTAAAAGCACCTTGAAAAGTCTCTACTATCCCCAAAATTTTACAAGTTACCAATGTCAATTTTGTAATGGTTCCCCATGCTCCAATCAAAATTTAATTTCTACGGGCCATATTCATAGACATTCTTAGCGCGGGCTTCCGGTGGATGATCAGCGAACTAACGTTTTTCGTATTCATGAACCAGTGTTAGCGATATATGATATGAATCCTGTACAAGTAATCAGTCGATAGCCGAGGCTAGTTTAGCACGCTCGTAGCGCGGGCTAGCGAAATGTCCATGCATAGCATCCTACATAATGAATTTCACACTAGATTAATTAATAAACAATTTTTAGAATCTAAAAAAATGTAACAGTAAGAGTAATTTTATTATTCAATTGTGAAAGTGCAATTTGTTCAATAAAAATTTTCTCTGATATCTTGTAAAATTTTTTATATTTTTAATGCTCTCTTGTGTGCTTCATTCATAATAAGTGTACTAACAAATCCTGCTATTATCGGTTCAATATAATGTATGTATTCATACTGCAAATGGGTAAATACCATGTGGCAATGGTAAGTAATTACACTCAATAATGACAATTAATAATAATAATAATAATAATAATAATAATAATAATAATTAATACAAATAATAAATAATAATAATGATAATAATAGTATAATAAAATTAACAAGAAACATCCTAAATTAAATGAAGCACGATCACTTAAAATAACATTTAAAGTAAATCTAATTTGTATCTTAACCCTAAGTTTGAACTAAAACTCACGAGTATGATATGTTCATACCTGCACAAGTACCTTTCAGCACTACACTCATTTCGCTGTCAACTCACTCACTGCACTGGAACTACGACACATTTCACTGATACTATCCTGATTTCACTAACACTTCAAAAATATTTCACTGTTCAAATATTTTGCTCTACCACTATAAACTTCACTGACACAAACACACTTCTTCACTGATACAACACTTCAAATAACAAAACATCAATTACACCCTTTAAATAGTGTGCATAATATACTACCGTCTATTAGTAAAGTCCTTAAATCTATTTTAAATACATTTTTGGTTATTGGTATTATGATTTAAATAAGAAAATTTTTTGTGTTTTTGTCATGAATTGTAAAAGTTGCTATTTTTTACATAAAGAAGTATTAATAAATAACTTGAAATGATAAGACAGTGTAAAAGACAGAGTTTGTTTCCCTGTATAAAATACACTTATTTGCAAAATTTCATACATTTTTGTAAAATATTATGGAAGTTATGAGGGAAACAGATTTGGAAAATTGAAGTTACGAGAAATGAGAGACAAATCTATCGAAGATAAGTCCTGTTCATATTTAAATAGCCAAGTTAATTGACACATTCTCACATTTCACTTCATAACTCGAAAAGTATTAGAGATATTTAAATATTTTTTCCACTAAACTATTGAAGAAAGTCCAGCAAAAAGAAAAAAAAAAATTTTTTTTACTTCCGAAGGTGTATACGCCCCCTTAATGCAATAATAAGTTGCTTACCCGCGTATTCTGTAACTTATTATCACGTCTAAATTATTTATTTCCCTTCTTAATTAGTTTAATTTGATTCAGTGGAGTATATCCCCTAAATGCACTCCGGGTACATTCCAGCCTGGAAAAGATCATAATAGAGTTCTTTGAAGGAAACATACCTCAAGAATACAACTTAGCCATTATTGAAAACATGTCACAAACGGGGATACTTTAAAAAATAAAAAGACAAACGAAAGAAGAAACTGTTTCAACTGACGAAATATTTAATGCTATTGGAGCACGTCTTGAAACTTTACTCCGTGAAACATTAATGTGTTTAGCCCATCAATGTCTGCTGGGAGAACAAACAAGCCTCTTCATCTGGAGGACTGTCAGGGGTATCGATTGCGAACCTACAGCAAATTTTGTAAGCTTATTTATTCAGTCTGTACACGAGTCTACTCTTGAACCTGAAGTTCCTTGCAAGGGACACGTGGCTCCATCTTATTTATTTTATTTATTTATTTATTTATTTATTCATCGATCTATCTATCTATCTATCTATCTATCTATCTATCTATCTATCTATCTATCTATCTATCTATCTATCTATCTATCTATCTATCTATCTATCTGTCTGTCTGTCTGTCTGTCTGTCTGTCTGTCTGTCTGTCTGTCTGTCTGTCTGTCTGTCTGTCTGTCTGTCTGTCTGTCTGTCTGTCTGTCTGTCTGTCTGTCTGTCTGTCTGTCTGTCTGTCTGTCTGTCTAGCTACCTACCTACCTACCTACCTACCTACCTACCTACCTACCTATCCATCCATCCATATATTTATTTATTTATTTATTTATTTATTTATTTATTTATTTAACCTGGTAGAGATAAGGCCATCAGACCTTCTCTTCCCCTCTACCAGGGGATTACAACTACAATATTAAGAATACAATTACAATTATAATTACAATTAATATTAAATTTACAAATACAATAAAAATCAAAGTACTAAAAGATTAACTGATTAATAAAAGCTAGACAGTTTATTGTAAAAGTAAAGAAGAGAGAAACATTTCTTTTATTGATTAAGTAAAAATTAAACCTACTCTACGCAGTAAGAAAATGCTTAATAAGTTTGCTTTTGAACGCTACTAAATTCCGACAGTCTCTGATGGCACTGGGTAGGGTATTCCACAAGCGCGAGAGCGAGATTGTGTATGATGATGAATACGATGATGTCTTATGTGTTGGTATGGCTAGTATGCGGCTATTTTGCGTGCGTGTGAAGAGATTATGATATGATGACAGGTAACTGAAACGGGAGGCAAGGTAGGTAGGTGTAGAGGTGTGAAGGACTTGGAAAAGGAGAACAAGAGAATGAAAATTTCTACGTTCGTTAAGTCGTAGCCAGTTTAGAGTTTGGAAGGATGGGGTAATGTGGTCAGCGCGACGGACATCGCAGACGAAGCGAACACAAGAATTATGAACACGTTGTAATCTTTGCGACTGGTTGGCATTGAGGTCGGTCAGTAGAAAATCACAATAATCGAAGTGGGGCATTACTAGTGTTTCCACTAGTATTATTTTCTTGAGTGATAGCGGAAGGAATTTTCGAATGCTGTTTAAGGAATGTAGTATGGAAAGCACTTTTTTGGTAATATGGGTTACTTGGTTATTTCAGTTTAAATGCGTAGCTACGCATCTTTGTAGCTACGTAAAAATAAAAAGACAAATTTACTGAATGCACACCTTTGATACCCTGGGTTGCTCTCCTGTAGCATGAATTTGTCTAAGTGTCGCTTGGGTTAACGTGCGATTCACACGGAAAATATTAAGCATCGAGGTCCGAGGATGAAATCAAGTCGTAGCAGTGACTATCTGTATGTCACGGAACGACATATTCCCTAAGAAGTCTTTATGGTTTAGCGATAGAGCACTTTCTTCGTGTTACAAAAACCATAAAAATACATCAGTTTTGTGGAATGTATGAATATGTAAAAGTTCGGTTAATTCTGTTCTGAAACTTTTCTCATGGCCCTTCAAAGATTTGGAGAGGATGGTATTTTTTAAAACTTTTTCCCTATTTGGTGTAAAATATTAATTTTTTGTATGTAGAGAGCTCATAGCCGTAGCAATTCAACCAAATATAAATATAAAAAAAAAAATTATTTGGGGGCCCAAATTTGAAAAAAAAAAAAGTACCCAATGCAGGATTGTACTAAAACCGATATATCTAAACCGTTTTTAAAGATAGATTCAAATGGTTTTTTGCAATGTATTTGCAAAAGCATGTTCTACAAACTGTCTGTAACAGAATTTTGTTATTAGTCCCTACGTTTGTAAAATAAACAATTAAAATTTAATAACAATTTTCTGATTTCCTTTCTTGCAAACAAACGGGCGTATTTTTAAAATGAAATCAATTAACAAAATTCTGTTACGGAGAAAAGTTTCCTAATAGTCTAACGAATGTGTGTTCTAAATTTCATGCATGTATCTTTAATAGTTCAGAAATTATATCCATTTTTGTCTGGCAATGTAGCAAAAAAATTAAAGTTACTGGAAACCGATAAAAGTGGGCGTGTGATTTAAAAATTCATAGCGCAGGAAGTTTAAAAATGACGTCTCAACATCCGATAAGGGCACAAATACACACAAATTGTTAGGTAATGCAGTCCACACATATCACAGAGTATTTAATTTTTTTTTTTTTTGAAAATTTACTCATTTTTCACCAAAAAATACCATCCTCTCCCCTTAAGGTAATTAGGCAGTGCATTGAAGACTGTAATGTAGCCTACTATTATTTCGATCAGTACCAAATGTATCTCGGTTTTTAAAATGAAGCATCATCTGGGAAAGAATGTATCGTTACTTACAAGGTATGGAATGGCAGAAAATTTCTTGTTTCCCTGGGAAAGACTTCCAACAGTCAGGTGATTGCGTGTGCGTGACAAACTTTCCCTTAAACGACGTCAATACGTTTTAAACTTTTACAATCCCAGGTTATTCTTCAACTTGTAATTTTGCGTAGTGGCACACTCACACAGTTCAAAGGTTTTATGAAACAAGGGCAGAAGTCTAAAGGAGTTGCTTGAAAAAATAACATTTAAATTGAGAGTACGTAAATTAATTATAATACAATATCTAAAGGTCCTATCTGTTCTATTCCTTTGTTATGTAAGAAATTTTACAAATGAGATAAAAATCTGCGTTCATAGTGTGATATTTATCAGAGCATGTTTTTTGTATTTTGTACCAATTTTGTGTTAGACGGTAATTTTTATAAATTTTAGGTCATTTTAGCTTTTGTTTTTTCCCACCTTTTCGAGAATAAAGAAGATCTTTTTTATATACAGGGTGGAAGTGAAATAACCTTGCAGTTTGAAAGGGACGATAAGGTGCACGTAAATGAACATAAAGCATATATTACGTTTTGTGATTAAATACACGGTTAATTAGAAAATTAAATTTGAAGTTTCAGCAGTCCAATGACATCGCCGCCAACACACTCAACTCGTGATACAGATGTAAGAGATCAACGAACTCAGTATGTATCGGTAGGTCAGCTGCTCTCTGCCAAGACGTTGCCACTTGCTCGCTTCGTGCAGTGGCTTGAAATGAGAGGTTTCTGAAATTAAATTATTAAAGATTAAACTTTACAGACAAGAAACATTTAGAGCGAAATGTAGTGATTGCTATATTCAAACAAATGATTTAACATCATTTGAAACACGATACAAAGAATATATCACAGCCATAATCAAATCACACACGCAGAACACATTCACCAACCACAGTTACAGCAACATAGAAACAGACTTGGAAATCCTACATATTGAAGCGAAAAAGAAAAAAAGAAATTAAATACACTAGAACAGTACGAAATATACAGACACACAACTGCACACCCATAACACATCGTCAATACATAACTAAATTTCAGAACACACACTCTATTTGACTCTACATTACCAAACACAAACGCGCCCCCCCAGCAAAGCAACTGAAGAAACAGAAAGAAGCAAGGTCCTCATTGAGACTGAGGGTGACGGAAACAAAACTCGAAACTAGTGAACTAAGTACTAGGGTCTATACCATTTAGTTTTTCATATGGACACTATAAAATCGTTATTATAATTGAAGAGTTTGATCCCAAAACGCGTTAAGTCCATTTTTATGAAAGGATTGGGCTAGTTTTTTATCCACCGGTCTACGGACTGAGCGAGTTTTCAAGTGAAATGCACAATAACACAAACTTTTAGACAAGGATTGGCGTTGTTTTGGAAGAAAACAAGCTTAAAATATAATGATAGAGGGCTCAAACATATGTGTACAAATGCTACAAATGACTAAATGGACTGAGCTTGTTTTGGAAACACACTCTTCAATTAAGTATAGGCCTACTCTTAAGTAACATTTTCACATGAAATGAAAACAATTTGATGCATATTGCAACTGTCAAACACATCACACCTTTTGCACAGCTTGGACATGAATTGGTTTTAATGTTACAAAGCATAAGTCGAATCACTCAAGTAAAGTGGATAGGCATTGGATACACATATTAAAAAAAAAAACATGTATTCTCTCTTCATACTGTACAATGACGCTGAAAATATGCATTTCACACTTTTCAAATATTACTGAAGAATGAAATACTTGCAGACAAGTGCAGACGTAAACCCTCTCTTCAACTAAAATTGTCTTGAAGATGGAAGTAATGTGATGCCTTGATTGTTGTAATCGACAGAGCAAATAGATAAAACAAAACTTACAACAAATAAGAACACTTAAATGGGCAGTTAAGATTCTCGGAGGTTCTACGTTTGTCCTGGATCAAACTTGCCACGCCTCAACATCCAAGTTAGATCCCTTCTGTTTTGTCAAGTTCTCATACATTATTATTCGTTGAAATTTCAAACGTAAAATACAATTTTAATATTGAGGCCAACAAAATAGCATTATATCAGGTTAGGATCTAATATTCCGGGGCTGGATGATCACGTACTATCACTTGGCTCAGCGCAAGATTACTTTCTCGTTGGTGAATTCGTTCACGTAGCAACAATAGAACAAAGCAAACAGGATCGTGTGACACACGTGCTGAAAGTGTACAGTCCTGCCAAATTGAATTTTCTTTTGGCAATTGTCCATCGCCAGCTCCATCAAGTCCGCTCGGTTGGCTGATACCAGTAATCAGCTGTGTGATTGGGCCATTTATTTGATTACCATAACGACCCCGATCATTCCGTCTTGGTGACGCTGTTCTAAGTCTGCGATTTCAAGTTGTAAATCAGTAGTAATAGAAACTAGTAGTTAAAAAAACAGTGGTGGTGATAGTAGTAGCCGTACAATGGCGATAAAAACTAAAATGAAAGAAAACGAAATAAAGTGAACAATGTGCAAGCGAAACTATGAAGGAGAGGATGTTAACACTGCTGCATGCAGTTGTAATATTAGTAGTAGTAGTAGTAACAATAGTAATAGCAGTAATATCAGTAGTAGTAGTAACAATATTAGTAGCAGTAGTATCAGTAGTAGTAGTAATAGTAGTGACAATATTAGTAGCAGTAGTATCAGTAGTAGTAGTATCAGTATTAATAGTAGTAGTAACAATAGTAGTAGCAGTAGTATCAGTATTAATAGTAGTAGTAACAATAGTAGTAGCAGTAGTATCAGTATTAATAGTAGTAGTGACAATAGTAGTAGCATTAGTATCAGCAGTAATAGTAGTAGTGACAAAAGTAGTAGCAGTAGTATCAGTATTAATAGTAGTACTAACAATAGTAGTAGCAGTAGTATCAGTATTAATAGTAGTAGTGACAATAGTAGTAGCAGTAGTATCAGTAGTAGTAGTAGTAACAATAGTAGTAGCAGTAGTATCAGTAGTAGTAGTAATAGTAGTGACAATATTAGTAGCAGTAGTATCAGTAATAGTAGTAGTAGTGACAATATTAGTAGCAGTAGTATCAGTAGTAGTAGTAGTAGTAGTAGTGACAATAGCAGTAGCAGTAGCAATAGTAATAGTAGTGGTATTAGTGGTAGTTGTGGTAGTAACAGGAGCAGTTTTATCAACAACAGCAGAGGCAGTATTACAGCCAAATATCGGTATGTCGAAATTCTGGCGATAGTGCCATTATTTTCATTAGGGTAGCAAGTTCCTTTTCCTCTTCATTGCATACATCGCTAACTAGTAACATATTTCACTAATCAGACTTAAGATGTAGACAAACAATTGAAGTGTGTGATCCCAAAATTCGCTTAGTCCATTTTTATGGTTTAGACACAAACACACACACATACACACATGATTATGTTTGAGCCCTCTATCATTATATTTTAAGCTTCTAATCTTCCAAAACAACGCCAATCCTTGTCTAAAAATTTGTGTTATTGTGCAGGTCACATGAAAATCCCTCAGTCCGTAGACCAGTGGATATAAAAAAACTAACCCTCTATCATAAAAATGGACTTAACGCGTTTTGGGATCACACTCTTGAATTGTTCTTGATCACAAAAAATGCTTCGTATATACTGTAAACTACAGATATTGAAAATTGTATCTTCTTGTTTGTATGCGCAATGAATAACACGCAGTGTGACGTCAACACAACCACTGCTACAGAGGGACTAAACTGGACTGCCGAGCACCTGGGAGACGGTTTGCCGCATGTTGCATGGCCTTTGTGCCGGTCACGTGCCGCCCGGTCGATCTATATTATGTAAAACAACGCTCTGTAATTTGTGTCTTGTACGAGTATATGGCATCGTATTTTTATTTGTGAGTTACACCATTTTAACTGCCGGACCCACAATTATTGTGCAGAAATTATTATATTTTATCTTCGTTCTTGTCTTTAGAATTAAACTGAAAGGTGTTAATCCAAATGGAATCATATCCGACGTTACATCTGATTGGAAAGTGCATATACCAGCCGTGGCGAGAACGTGACTCGCGAGACATTGTGGCTCGCAGTGATAGCTGTGCATTTCGCTTGCTTCTAACCTCCCCAACCCCCACCCTCTCACTCACTGGAGTCAAACTCCGTTCCATTTGTATTTGTCTCTGACTTGCGAGTGGCATATGTCTCTCTCGAAACCATGTACGAAAGTTCCAAGTAGGATGGGAGGACGCATTTTTTGCTGTCAATATGATGAGAATATTAAATGTATAATTTGTTCACAAGTATTACGAGGAAAACCGTTGTACAACATAAAACGGCATTATACTACATGTTACTGATGAAACATTAAAAGGTTAAGTGTTATTGTTATCATCATCATCATCATCATCATCATCATCATCATCTCTGTACGTCGACCCTTTTTCAGCAGATGTACGAATAATGCGGTTAGCTCTTCAATTTGAACTCACTGATTTACTATGTGATGTCAAATGAAAGCTGGATGTAAGGGTTTGACAAATGTTGAACTTTCAAATCTTTGCCAAAAAATAAATATCCGAAGCTTCGTTCTTTCGCTTGCTCTGTTGAAGCCATGTTCTCTACAACTTCCGTTTATGAAAAATTCTTTTCAACTATGAAAATAGTAAAAAGCAAATTTAGATCACGACTGACAGACAAATACCTTCGTGATCAACTACGACTGGCAGTAAGTGACATAATTCCTGATTTTGAAACTTTGTCGCAGAGAGATTCTGAAGACAGTTAATTTTAGGTTGTGATATTGTTCATTTATTATTCATTTCTTTCTTCGTTACACGTACTAAATATTAGTTTCTGGCCTTGTACTGTATAAAATCATATTTAAGTGCTTGACGTAAGGAAAATGAAAATCCGTTAATAAGTCAGACAGTTGCTTCACTTCCCCTTCGGGTGTCCGCCTCCCTCCATAGGTGCTATGCAATACTACTAATACTACTATTGTTACTACTACTATTACTGCTGATACTACTGCTACTACTATTGTTGCTACTACTACTGATACTACTGCAACTACTATTACTACTGATACTACTGCTACTACTATTGTTGCTACTACTACTGATACTACTGCTACTACTATTGTTACTACTACTAATATTACTGATACCACTGCTACTACTATTGTTACTACTACTGCTGATACTACTGGTACTACTATTACTACTGATACTACTGCTACTACTATTGTTGCTACTACTACTGATACTACTGCTACTACTATTACTACTGATACTACTGCTACTACTATTACTACTGATACTACTGCTACTACTATTGTTGCTACTACTACTGATACTACTGCTACTACTATTACTACTGATACTACTGCTACTACTATTGTTACTACTACTAATATTACTGATACTACTGCTCTACTATTGTTGCTACTACTACTGATACTACTGCTACTACTATTACTACTGATACTACTGCTACTACTACTGTTGCTACTACTACTGATACTACTGCTACTACTATTGTTGCTACTACTACTGATACTATTGCTACTACTATTACTACTGATACTACTGCTACTACTATTGTTGCTACTACTACTGATACTACTGCTACTACTATTACTACTGATACTACTGCTACTACTATTGTTGCTACTACTACTGATACTACTGCTACTACTATTACTACTGATACTACTGCTACTACTATTGTTGCTACTACTACTACTGATACTACTGCTACTACTATTACTACTGATACTACTGCTACTACTATTGTTGCTACTACTACTGATACTACTGCTACTACTATTACTACTGATACTACTGCTACTACTATTGTTGCTACTACTACTGATACTACTGCTACTACTATTACTACTGATACTACTGCTACTACTATTGTTGCTACTACTACTGATACTACTGCTACTACTATTGTTGCTACTACTAATATTACTGATACTACTGCTACTACTATTGTTACTACTATTACTACTGATACACAGTGGCTCGGCGCACGATTACATTTTCGCCACCTCTGGCATATACTTTCGTAGATCGCAATGCTTCTCATTCGATATTACATGCATATCGAGTGAATGAGAATTGGAGGGGGAAATTACAAAACAGAGCACACCGAACAAAACGAAAGGCCAATTCAGTGCAAAGGAAATATCTCTAGCGTGTGACTCTTATGTGTCAAGCTTTCAGTTATTAAAACAGATCATTCACATCTGTACAAAAGCGTTCAGCTTTGAAAAACCTCTTCTTTTCGAAGTTACTCGACCGGAATTTTTCACTCAGCAATTATCGATGTGGAATACTTTTGACTGGCAATACAAATGAATCGGTAGGACAAAAGAGGTACTGTTTGATTTCAAACAAAGTGTTTAAAACTACGTGAAAAATCAGAAAACTTCTATTAATAGCTATCATAGGTTCCATAATAATTAAACATACTGCACGAAAGATGTAACATTGAAAGCAACATAACTCTAAAAAATGTAAATTTTTTAAAAATATGTCTTTTTAGAAACCTTCCCTCTAAAAGGATTTTATGCCAAATGCTTTTTCTTGGACATAGCCATCTTCATTTGTTTGAGTTTCAACGCGAAAACGCAAGTAACAATGTCAAGACGATCAGCGGTTTTTTTCATATGGGAGTAAAGTAGTAGCTAACTGAGGTCATTGCGGATTGTTGGCAAGAGTATGACATTCTTGAGTGTATTAGATACATAATTTTGGCCACGTTAAAACTTTAGCGTAATATGTTAAATAAATGACGTATTTATCGGCCATAATCTCATAAGACGCACTGCAGGAATCACAAAATAAATTATGAAATCTTGAAAGAAATCAAAACGAACCAGTATTACAATTTGTAAACAGTCAAAGGAAAATCATGTCAGGAAGATGGATGGAACACGCACTCCGAAACCAATTCAGCAGTTATTCCTCGTGGAAGAAGATCCGTTATTATTATTATTATTATTATTATTATTATTATTATTATTATTATTATTATTATTATTATTATTATTTACTTACAAATGGCTTTTAAGGAATCCGGAGGTTCATTGCCGCCCTCACATAAGCCTACCATCAGTCCATATCCTGTGCAAGATTAATCCAGTCTCTATCATAATACCCCACCTCCCTCAAATCCATTTTAATATTATCCTCCCATCTACGTCTCGGCCTCCCCAAAGGTCTTATTCCCTTCGGCCTCCCAACTAACACTCTATATGCATTTCTGGATTCGCCTATACGTCCTACAAACCCTGCCCATCTCAAACGTCTGGATTTAATGTTCCTAATTATGTCAGGTGAAGAATACAATGCATGCAGTTCTGCGTTGTGTAACTTTCTCCATTCTCCTATAACTTCATCCCTCTTAGCCTCAAATATTTTCCTAAGAACTTTATTCTCACACACTCTTAATCTCTGTTCCTCCCTCAAAGTGATAGTCCAAGTTTCACAACCATACAGAAGAACCGGTAATATAACTGTTTTATAAATTCTAACTTTCAGATTTTTTGACAGCAGACTAGATGACAAAAACTTCTCAACCGAATAATAACACGCATTTCCCATATTTATTCTGCGTTTAATTTCCTCACGAGTGTCATTTATATTTGTTACTGTTGCTCCAAGATATTTGAATTTTTCCACCTCTTCGAAGGATAGGCTAAATCTCCAATTTGTTATGTTTCCATTTTGTACAATATTCTGGTCACGAGACATAATCATATACTTAGTCTTTTCGGGATTTACTTCCAAACCATCTCTTTACTTGCTTCAAGTAAAATTCCCGTGTTTTCCCTAAACGTTTGTGGATTTTCTCCTAACATATTCACGTCATCCGCATAGACAAGAAGCTGATGTAACCCGTTCAATTCCAAATCCTCTCTGTTATTCTGGACTTTCCTAATGGCATATTCTAGCGCGAAGTTAAAAAGTAAACATGATAGTGCATCTCCTATTATTATTATTATTATTATTATTATTATTATTATTATTATTATTATTATTATTATTAATATTACTTAATTTTACTTGAAGCAAGTAAAGCGATCGGTTTGGAAGTAAATCCCGAAAAGACAAAGTATATTATTATGTCTCGTGACCAGAACATTGTACGAAATGGAAATATAAAAATTGGAGATTTATCCTTCGAAGAGGTGGAAAAATTGAAATATCTTGGAGCAACAGTAACAAATATAAATGACACTCGGGAGGAAATTAAACGCAGAATAAATATGGGAAATGCGTGTTATTATTCGGTTGAGAAACTCTTATCATCCAGTCTGCTGTCCAAAAATCTAAAAGTTAGAATTTATAGAACAGTTATATTACCGGTTCTTCTATGTGGTTGTGAAACTTGGACTCTCACTCTGAGAGAGGAACATAGGTTAAGGGTGTTTGAGAATAAGGTGCTTAGGAAAATATTTGGGGCTAAGCGGGATGAAGTTGCAGGAGAATGGAGAAAGTTACACAACACAGAACTGCACGCATTGTATTCTTCACCTGACATAATTAGGAACATTAAATCCAGACGTTTGAGATGGGCAGGGCATGTAGCACGTATGGGCGAATCCAGAAATGCATATAGAGTGTTAGTTGAGAGACCGGAGGGAAAAAGACCTTTAGGGAGGCCGAGACGTAGATGGGAGGATAATATTAAAATGAATTTGAGGGAGGTGGGGTATGATGATAGAGACTGGATTAATCTTGCACAAGATAGGGACCGATGGCGGGCTTATGTGAGGGCGGCAATGAACCTCCGTGCTCCTTGAAAGTCATTTGTAAGTAAGTATTATTATTATTATTATTATTATTATTATTATTATTATTATTATTATTCACAACACAGTGAGGAACGATGTTAGAGTAGGAGTAACGTATGGGTGGGGTGAGTGACTCGCAGCTACAGATTAGCTCTCCAGCCCAGGTGCGCTGCTCCTACGCATGCGTGTCAGCCGGTGCTGCTTACGTAACGGCCTACAAGGTGAACACATCACTGGCAGTTCTGGTCAGTGGTCACATGTTCGTCATCTCAAACGTTCTGCTTTATTAATACATTTTGTCATTCTGAATCTAAATATTTAATGTTTAATTACTATGCAATTTCGCCCAAACTGTTTACCACACTAATTGGAATCCACACTCTAAATATATAAACTAACGAGAGTCACTACCATGGCACTATTCTCTTGTTATCGTGTTGAGCGCTGATTTATACAGGGACATCATTTTATTTCTACTAACATTTTTAATATTAACCTGGCTATACGTTTAGAGAACCGGAAACACCGTTTGCGATCCCCTTCCACGACTGGAGTTCTATGATACTGGCGTAAAACACAAAAAAAAAAAAAAAAAAAAAAAAAATCACTTTACTAGGTATAGGAGGGAAGAAAAGTAGTTCATCCATTTACGTAAACTAGGAAATACCGCGATTTTGAGTTCGATCATTTCCATTAGGTTTTTGTTTAATCAAAATACAGTAGTATATTAAGAATAAGTGTTTTCACTCACGAACTGAGCTGTCCATGTGGACGTATTCATTATGCAGTGTATATTATACTGTCTACAGCACATTAGCGTACAATATAGAGAAAGAAGTTAAATTGAAAAATAATCATAATATGAATAGTTAAACACATTTTTGAAAATGGTGACCGTTCATTTCGATACAGGCTTCAGTTCTTTTGTGCATATTATCGCACTATAGACTATTGCATCTAATTCCAATTGCCAGTTTCGTCCTTCGTACTAGTAACTCATGTTGAAATAATTCTGTACCTACTCTATAAAAGAGTACCTTACTTACTTACAAATGGCTTTTAAGGAACCCGAAGGTTCATTGCCGCCCTCACATAAGCCCGCCATCGGTCCCTATCCTGTGCAAGATTAATCCAGTCTCTATCATCATATCCCACCTCCCTCAAATCCATTGTAATATTATCCTCCCATCTATGTCTCGGCCTCCCCAAAGGTCTTTTTCCCTCAGGTCTCCCAACTAATACTCTATATGCATTTCTGGATTCGCCCATACGTGCTACATGCCCTGCTCATCTCAAACGTCTGGATTTAATGTTCCTGATTATGCCAGATGAAGAATACAATGCGTGAAGTTCTGCGTTGTGTAACTTTCTCCATTCTCCTGTAACTTCATCCCTCTTAGCCCCAAATATTTTCCTAAGCACCTTATTCTCAAACACCCTTAACCTATGTTCCTCTCTCAGAGTGAGAGTCCAAGTTTCACAGCCATACAGAACAACCGGTAATATAACTGTTTTATAAATTCTAACTTTCAGATTTTTTGACAGCAGACTGGATGATAAAAGCTTCTCAACCGAATAATAACACGCATTTCCCATATTTATTCTGCGTTTAATTTCCTCCCGAGTGTCATTTATATTTGTTACTGTATAAAAGGGTACCTTACGTACTGTAAATTCAATCTTCACTTCTGCCCGACCCGCACAGATAAAATTACTCAGACATGCTATCTACTATCCGTCCAAGTGGTTATGCCGCAGGATCGTAGAAAGGGGGGAAATCACGTGACAGTTAATTACTCAACGAGCCCTTTTATTTAAGTTATTTTAAACAGTTGTGTAATATTACGTAAACGTCAATCCTAACAGACATTAATGTTTTCAGAAAAGAGCTAAGACAACCCAGCTTTTACTGAGGGGCGAGCAGAAGCAGGTGGGGGAAATCGGGATGCGATGTAGGCAAACGGACAGTACCTGTGCGAAAATATGATTCACTATTGAAAGCTCATTCGTCACTGGAAAACGCGAACATATTTCTGGAACGTACTATACTCACTAACTCTGTGCTGTTTACTATATGCGGTCTTGGTTCTGTGTGGAGGACAGTTGGATCTTTATTAGTAGAAGGGGTGGGAGTGAAGTACATTCAAAAACTCAGGTACGATAAAAATTGAATTAAAAATGAAATGATGTCCCTGTATGAAGTATTGAGAGGAGAGGGTGTTAGATTCTGCACAGAGTCCGAAAAACTTAGTCGCTGTTTCTAAAGAATTTCCCCCCTTTTTTTTTTACAGAAAATAAATTGTCTGGTTTTTCATATAATACCCATGTAATTTCTTAATCCAGGATGGTCCAACCCTAAGGCCCTTATGCACTACCTTTTCCCTTTCATTGCTTTATTCACCCTTCGTTGATCCTTGATGAACATGAGCTATTAGTTTTACTGCCTATACTGCAATCCGATTTATCAATCTGTTGCCATCCATGACAGTTATATTTTATACATACTACTTTAATGAGGATTCATCCATTATCATTTGTTACAACGTAATCACTGATCATTTAGTAAGCACTCATCCGGAACGACGATCATTACAAAAAACTACATAACTGAATGTTGTTAACGGGTACTTTTAAATTTCATAACAAATTTCTTTATGGAAAAATGTTGAACATTCATAACAATACTCGTATTTTAATTGATATTAGCCAACAATACAGTCGATACGTTGTGAACGGGGTAGCCTAAATAGGCCTACACTTTCGAGGGT